>NW_019211454.1:7843067-8148557 GCF_002443255.2 Varroa destructor | reverse complement strand
ATATATATATATATTTAAATCACTATAAACTCTCATCGTGAAATTTTATTTGATAAGCGCTTCGAATACTATCGGCCACAATTTAGTAGGATACACAGTAGATATACAGAATAAGTTAAAAGTCTCTTGATAGTTCAAACCCTAATTTCGCGTCTGATAAAGTATCAGCATGCTGATATAACATCCGTAACAGAGACACCCTAATAATTTTAGATTGCTCTGTTGTTGTATTGCAATAGCGTTAGCATGTGTCTAAAATTCAGTCGCTACTATATAATGACTATTGAGATCGTCCAAATGATTACTTGAAGCAATATCTAAATGATCTGCACCATGCATAGAAACAGAATGCAGAAATGATATTAGGGATCTCGTGTTCGACAATTGAGTATATGCACAAGCAGCGGCAACAACTTGTTTTTTTTTTTTGTTTTTTTTTTTGCCTAACCAAGTGCCAATCAACTTAAAATCATGACTGTTTATCTACTCGAGCAGCCGCACACTCAGTGCAGATCGCTAAATCTGTCTTGCTCCAGACGCGAACTTTGTTGTTTGTCCTATCGTTTGGGATGGCCCCGTCAGTTCGCTTACAACCTATGACATAATACATCGAATCTAGTAAAAGCCTGCCAGAATATCCGTTGCTTAACTTGCTTTGCTTATTTTTGCTCTCTCGACCCTATTTTCATCAGTGGAAGAACCCTTACCAGTTTCCTGGTTGCGTCTCCTGGTCCTGTTGCGGTCCGCTCGTCCTGTCGTGTTATCGTATGGGCCGCTATTGGGAGATTGACATAAATTATTACTAAGCTTTGTATTTCATTAAATTTAATAACATGTCAGCGATACATATACGACCTATACGATTGAACACGTACCTTCGAATGACTGTCGACCACTGTACGGAACGAATTTTGTCAATGGCAGCCTTGCTCTTTGAAAGATATTGACTAATCTATTGCATTCGTTTGTCTTTTGGCGTCAAAATCAAAAATGTCTTTTCTATACACTTTTACCACTGCGATCGTTTACATACATATTCTAACTTTCAACTCGGTTATTATTAGAAAGGCTGTAGTGTGCACAACCTCAATATGGATCCTTTCGGCTCTGTCCCATTTTGTCCTTATCGGAGATCCTACTGCAATCAAAGACGTCTGGGTCAATGTCGATCAAGCTACAATGACACAAAATTGCCTTTTTCCACGTCAGTGAATACAACTGAATACGTGAAGCTTTTCCCATGTCTAACATTTGCCGGTGATTGAATACAGCACATCACGATGCTGACCGCACAGCGTTAGAAAATCGAAATATCACCTCACCTAACGCAAAATTGATTTTGCCGGTCAATAGTATACCGTACGGTTTGACGTAAATTATACAGCTTAACTCGATTCCAATCCCGACTTGTACTAGAAAGTCTAGCTTAAAATTAGTTGAATTTCAAACGCGTGGTATCAGAACCGTATCGTGAGTGCGAGAAGGCACAAGTTAACTTACATCCGAAACTTCAATTCGCTATACGATGTTGCGCAAATAACAGCATCGTGCGTAAAACTAAAAACATATAAGTCGAGATAATAGCTCTCGAGTTTTCCATCAGACTATCATGAACGGACCGAGAGTAGCGTGTCCGTAGAAACCTAGAAGATAAATAGATAGTGAATTCATTCATTATCCTATTTACGCGTATAGCATGCACTTTTCAAATCCGGCTTGAAAGTTAAGCAAACTAGCCTTTGTGTCTGAGCACAATACTGCCTTCTGGCGATGTCGGTTGGGGCTACAGAAGAAGCCCCTGAACCCCATTTCGTAAATGGGCCCTCATGTGGGTACAGATATGCCGGGATACCACGACGACATACCATTTTCTGCAGGCACGGTTACCCAGTAGGCCAGAACGCATTACCGCATCTATAAAAAAAAAAAAAAAAAAAAGGCTTCCCTATGTCATGTAAGCAAAGGCTATGGATCCATAAATGCGCAGAAAAGAAAAATGCATAGAAAAAGGATAACGGCGAGTAACTCGTTCGCGCGCTCTGATCAATCTAAGTAATTAGGTTAAAGTTTATCGACAAACTTTTGCTTCGTGGGTATCGCGTTATTCCTACAGGGACTTTCAAACAAACATAGATAAACTGGGACATCTGGTTGACTTTTAGCCCTTGCCCTGCTCATCGATGTTGGCTATAGTCAGCGCGTTTGATATTTTTTATTGCAGCATCCGCTTCGAGTTAGCGCGAACACATTTCTGGCATCTTATATATTATGAATATGTGTAACATAAATATAACACATACTACACGGGTGGTTAGATGAAAAAGGCAACAATACTCTAGGTACTTAGCAAAACAATCCTGTAAGCTTCTCGTCGTACATACTACGCCGATGTCAAATGTTTTTCCATAACGACTGATCGTACTGTCGAATCGCAAGACGAACTCGGCCAGAATATCTATTTGATATTCGAATAATTATGCTTTTGTCTATTCTTCTTACTTGCGTAAATCTTCTCTGAAGCACAACTTGTAACAGAGCTTTTAGAGGACCTCTAGCAACGGTGTATGATCATTTCGTGGGCGGCAAAACATGAAACTGAACGTCAAATAGTATGCATGTCACGCTCGACTGATTGTCCTGTAAGTGCGCTCTATTTTCGCTTGCTTACATGTTCATACCTCAAAAAGAGCTTAAACAAAGTCCACCTGAACACCACCGACTCTATTGCTACCGCCTATTTGAAAATTTCTATCTGTTCAAGTTAGTGTATCTAAACGTTATTACATCTCGCCATCGAATTTCAAATGATGGCGCGCTTTTGGTGAAACGCAGTTGAACATCTACATCTAGTTATAATAACAATAGCTTTTTTAAGGATTGATCATTTTGATTAAATGCGGTAGGAATAAGCATACACGAATGTTAGGATATGCAGTTTTATTTCAAGTATGTTGCTGGCGTCCCAGTGATGAGGAAGTACTGACGCTTTATCCGCTAAGCTTAAAAACACTCTATAAGGTGATCTAGGTTTGCAACTGGACGTGAACACATCTCGTTTTAGGCTGGTAGAGATCAGGCGCCTGCGTCAGGCGTCGGCAGTGCAACAATAGCACCGGATGTAAGGCCCAAAACATCTATTATTGTTTCCCAATTTCCGTTTACTATCGAAGGCTGGATGCTTCAATCGATTAGCGTTCGTGAACTTCATCCAGCACGTTTCTCTGCCATCGACGATTTGCTTAGCCGGCTTCCGTCACTCGCTTTAGGTCTGTTTAACATTGTTTTTATCCAAAATTTGTAGAGAGTATACGGATTTTCCACACATTAGCAGACTTTCCTGTTTCCTGCTTTCCAACCTAGTGTTCCTGTCTCTTATGCCTTGCGTTCAGATGTTTATTAAACAGTATGCGATGTTATTCGCTATCCGGCCCAAAAGGGAACATCTGGTAATATAATAAAAACAAAAAAGTAGAGAAAAAAATGTCAGACTTTATTCGACCTTGTACAATAACATAACCTCTATTAATGGCTAGGTAGTGTTTGTATGCGTCGAGGTCTACGAGTAGTAAGTGTTGTTGCAATGCGGCCAAATGCGGGTAAAAAGTCAAAAGCTCAGTAATAAAGGCCAGTCCATGTTACAGCAGGAGGTTTTAGACGTACACGGCATATCATACTGGCAACAATTCGACAAAATCGAGTTCGACTTGACGAATGCAAGGAAAGAATAAAGGCACGCATTCCTCTCTCGACGACGGCACGATGTCTTGGCATCTATAAGGCTCACGTAATGTAATTTAATTACCTTCGTTTGAGCCGGACATCGGCTTTAGAAATTTTGGCTAAGTAATACGTACTGTAGTCATCATAGAACTTACATGGCAAGCAAAAATGTAATGCCGAAGCTTCTTCTCCGAAGGATATTTTATTTAGCACAGTAACTTTGTTCTAAAAGTTATTCGTGCAGATTTTAGCCCCGCAGTCTGTTCATATTGCTCGTTAGTGACTGTAAAAGTACCAATAGTAATGTATTAGCTTGCTTACTAGGTATCTTTACGTTCATGTATAGTATTTCGAGTGAATTAAAAGTAATTAAGGATAAATGCGGATGTGTTCAAAAGAAGCTTCTCTGATGCTCTAACTCTCTATAGAGTAAACCGATCTGGCCTGTTAATGGGCATAAACACATTTCAAAACTGGACCCACTTTTTGCGGTCGCTTATTAAATTGTAATTATTTGCCTGATATCTATTGATTTGAGTTTTCGCTAAAGCAGCTCGAGTATTTCTAGAGTCGGCAGACGAAATCAGTCTTTTCAAACTGAAAAGGCCTGCAATGTCAAAATAGTTCACTGTTGTATAAATTATCTCAGCTTTGCGTATTTTCTACCTCCGTTTAAAGTATATCCTCAAAATCACAATTTAATATAAACTCAGGAAAATTTATTGGCTTTCTTCGTCTTCATGGCGATTTAAAGCCGTGCGAAAACATTGGGCTTTTTTTTGTGGTTAAACAAAAATTGCCGAGACGAAAGAATACGATATTCGTCTATAAAAAAAAAAAAAAAAAAAAATCGAGTTGAGCGTTGCCGATCATCTTCTTTCCACTTTCAGTATCCTCCGCATAAACTGTACAGACTAAACTCCTGGCTTCAAGTGTCAATGACACTATCGCGGCCATTAGAAGTGATTTTAGATTAAGTTCAAGACCCGGTTACAATCATTCAATCATGTCGGCCTCCACGCTGGGCCGGTAGCGCGAGTATATGATAGCCAGCCATACTAATCTGCTTCACATTGAAAGTCTATATCCTCAAGCCATCGTATGTTGCCAATAAGGACATCATGGACCCACATCAAAGCATCCCCAGAGGAAAGCACGCTGTTGTATTTGTGCATGGCACAGGCCTCTTTGATCTCCTCGCTACGATTGACAGAGTTCGGTTTTCCAGTTTGTTGCGTTCTCAGTAAGTCGCTATAGTGGTCACCCGACACATGTGTGGGTGTTGATGGTCATTTCTGCGGGTCGATATGCGGGTGAAACAAAAGTGGGACGTGTATTTATGCAGAAGCAATGACGTGGAGGTTGACCAAATACCCCGGCTTTCTAAATTGGATACTGATTGTGTATAGCTACGTGTACCCAACGAATACAGTTGCCATGTTCATCTCGGGAAATAGTGAAAATTTATTGAGTTTTTGCATAGATGCGTACCACAGAGCTCTGAATTGTTTTTCTCTAATGGTAGGTTTCTAGTTTTTCGGTTATACCGGTAGATACATGGATGCTATGGCGGTGTTCTTAACGTTTCGTGACATTTCCATTCATCTAACCGAGAAATTGAGTTCCGTGACAATGTCCGTTACATTCGACAAGGTCGTTAGGCTTCTTGGAATCGCTTATGATATTGACTGGAGAGACCGTTTGCAGCTCATACAAAAAAAACGTCTAGCCTCATATCCTATTCAGAAAGCTTGCAATAAATAAAATTTGCAGATTTCTCTTGTTAATGCCGCATTGTCATATCTTTTTGTACGTATAGTATTCAATATCTTCGGTGACCTCAGTTATGCTCGAAAGTGCGTATAGATTAGGCCAGATTTGATCTTATTTTCATGACGATCGCTTTTGCTTGATGTGGGAAACACAAATCTCAGATGAATGACCTTGCAACCTTATGAAAAAAATCTGCTGACAAAAGACTGCTGCAGCAAATCCACAGTGTACTGAAATTTACCATAGAAGATGGTCATTTTACTGGGCTATGGTGGGCTTTTTTTTCTATAATTGCTTCTGGAGATCCTAAGCACTAACTAGCGCGTTCATTCAATTTGAAATCGAGCTGCATCACACAACTGTTTATCGCCTGAAAATGTTTATAGGCTAAAAATTCTTAAAAACGCAATCACTTTACTATCGTCAGCGGCCGACTGTTGCGAAAACAGTGTTTAGTTGTCAATATAATGGCGGCTCCCTTCGTCTGCTGAAAACGATAGCGGCATTCGCCCCACGGACCCGCGAGAAAAGCATGTACCGATCGATGGGTGATGCCCAGAATAGGTAGGTCTTACTTACACGTACAATTTTTTCATAACTGTTTGAATATAGACCGCTGGCTATCCCGAATGACACACACACGAACTCAAACAAGTGCAGAAGCTATTCTCTAATATTTGCTATTACGTACGTTTATGATTATCTCTGACCGTTAATAGCTTCGAAAGGTGATGTTTGTATACAAATTATGTGTGGGAAATGTTTCTGTTCAGAGCTGTAACAGCCGCATTGTCGTGAGCGTAACCACTGCCATATATTACCAACGGGAGTATCTCTCTTCGCTGATAGCCAGGTCTACACTATAAAGTCTTTGTATATAGATAGAAACTAGCTGTTCTATTGCACGTGGCCTGGGTACGTCTACACTAGACATCTTTACACTTTCGCCAAAGGTCGCTAAGACTAGTCTTAGCTTAGGTTAGGCTTGAGCTGTGCGAAGAGGGCTAACGATTTGCTTGAGAAACGAAATTAACTGCAACAATGAAGTTCGAGTATAGTCAGTTCGTCAAAGGCTCATAGAAGAAAAGCAGGGGGAAAAATAAAAGCCATTATATGAAAAAAACGTCTAAGTACAAACGGCGGTTCGTTTGTTCAATATGGAAAACCAATGGCTGATATGGACGGGGTAGCTATCGTGGGAACTTTTTTTACAATATCGCATAAATGTTTGGTGAGGCCTACTCGTAAATGATGCTTAAATGTTCCTTGTAATTCTCCCTAGAAAAGCAGAGCAACTGTAATCAGACGAAAAAATCGCATACTTGGTAGCATGGCATCTATTAATCTAATCATATGCAATGGACTTTAAAGTTTAGACGTACGCCACGAATTCGATAGCATAGAGCTAGTGTCCGATTTTGTTACGAATACTGATGATTAACCGGGCGGAAAATAATGGCCTTTAGCTTGATGACTCTAGCGGTGCTGTCGTCCAGCTTAGAGATAATTAGCTCTTCCTAAGCACACGAACTCCGAGTTTCCCTGAGATGGAATGGACCACGTCAAGCGAGCGGGACTTTGCGACGGCGTCGTACCTTGCTAAGAAGATTAATTTCGATTTATATGGGCCAAAAACACTTGCCTGCAGAATGTTCGTGCGTGGCATATAGGTAGAGTATAGGTTTTTGAAAAACAATTTTAAAAAATCGTAAAAATTGGGTTCTGAAAGAAAAAAAAACAAGCTCTGACAACCTCTCTCTGAAAGACCTAACCTGGACGAGGCTATCGTTTCTAACAGTTTACAAAACCCAATTTGCTAGTTAAACACTCATCGCTAGATTCAGAAATCATGCGCATACTCAAGTTCTCTAACTCGAGGTAGTTACGAAAAAAGTGTTTCGAGATTTATCTCCAGTGCCGCGTTTGGGCATTTTATCAGACGTCTAGGTCCCAGCACAAAGCAACCTGTGATCAGGGCTATTTTCGATTCCAAAGCATCATCTGACCCCCTAGCGCAGCAGGGGAACATTAAGCAATCACAGGAAGGTCATATTGATTGTGGTACTATTGTATCATAAAAGACCTTTACCAATAATGAAAATCCTTTCAGTATCGGAACCGAGGCCTGCTGCAGGATCCATTAAGCCATATATTTGGTAAACAATTCACTATTCCTATACAACTCAATCTTTTTTCCTATTCTATAGTTACTCACAAATAGTGCGTTTTCTCATTTACATAGTTCTTCTTTTATCTGAGATGGGACAAGCTTCTGTTGTTAAATCTTAGGCGCCACGGAGTTTTGCTTTCCTGGGGTCTCCTCTTGCTTGGTAAGAGGGTGACTAAGACGAATAGGTTGAACAAATCGATGCAAATCAGAATTTCCGTCATTGCGAGTATGCAGCCCTGGGCCTCCATCCACCAGCCGACACTCAACGTCACTGTTTCCTATCATGGACTCACTTAACAGTTTTCGTACCAGTAACTTGTAGATCGCAGATCTTCATTAGACATGGAAGGCGTGCTGTTTTGCATGGTTAGGAGGAATAAGAAATGGCACAAGCGCACGGATCCGTAGCACAGTAGCAATGACCCTAATATGGCTGTAAGACTGTACATATGCAGGTATAAAGAATATCCGTCGCCTGGATACGATAAACGAATACGTTCATCGTCTCGATCTGATAGGAAATAGCGAACCGAAAACGAAGCAGTGAAGAGGTACGTGCGGCCTGGTAATCACAGCATTAGATACAAAGGAGTAAAATGTAGGAGTACATATGTACACTAAGTCGCTGGATGGAGTCTGTGCGAAATGTTGCGCAGTGTCAAAACACCCCCTGTTATTGGAACACAATGAACATCATTTAGCGTCATAGGTCATCTAGCTCTGATCCTTCCAATCTAGTTATATTCCACGTAACTCGTTTCATTAGAGCGCGTTGGCTTTTGGTAGACAGGTTGCTTGACCATCGTTGTTAGAGCATCAGGTAGTTTCTGTTTTTGTATGTTATCGTATTTAAAGACCTTTTTTTACAGTTTTTACTGCCACCGGTTCTGACTGTGCAGTTCGAACTTGAGAGGAAATCGATAGAATATGAAACCTGTGCTCTCATTATTTTCGTTCATTATGAATTTCATTATACTTATAATATGCACATTCAACGAAAATCCTATCACTTTTATTGACTGGTGCCCTTTAAAGCTAAGGGCATGATTAATTTGTTTTACGGCAAAGTTGGCAATATTGTAAACAGGTTACGTACGTTTACAGTATTAAAATAAACCTAAAAACAATAGAAAGCCAGCTGCTCGATTGGTAGATGCGAAATGAGCAGGTAAAAAATCAATTAGAGATTCTGCGCACCCATCTGTATGGATCTAAAGTCTAATATCAAAGAAGGACTCTTTTCATTTGTAAAATTCATGAGACATTCAAAAAGTAAATAATTACTCAAAGGGCTTTGGAGAAAATTTACTCTGTTCGATACATTTGGTTTCCGATACACACTTCACTCTAACGCGCACACTCTTCTGATATGTGACAAAGCCTCCAGCAAAATGGCAAAGCAATACAACTGGCTTTAGAGCGTAACTTCCATGTACGGCGGAGGTCATAATGGAGACCAGACGTAAAGCTTAAAACGCTGGGCGCCGTCTACGTTTAAGTGTGGTCGATGGGAATCGACGAAGATTACTATATGGCAAAGGATATATTTTCTAAGGAAGTGGACCAGGGCTGACCCACAAAAACATCCAATGTTAGCGACGACTGAATAGCTATAACTATTCACATACTTTCATAGTTATCGCAGTTCAAAGGAATCTAAAAAAGTACATTTTCCGCAGTATCGAAGTAGAGCATCGTGTCGTAAATACAAAAACGAGATTCGTTGCTGCTGACGTGGGGGTCTGAGATCGGCGACGGCCCAATTAGACCGATAATAGCAGGCCATTTTAGCTAATCGATTTGGAAGTACACCAATAATACAATAGTTTGTAGGTTAGTTACCGGCCTCGTCTAGTTAATGTGATATGTGCACTAGCTCATAACAACCCGGGCGCTTTCCTACCTCGATCATCGGTCCGGGTTTATTTATTGTTGCCCTACCTAGAATAGTCATGGCGGTAGCCACGGTAGCTGTATCAACTCATGTTTGCTGAACAGTGTACCCGTACAGATATGTACATCGTGCTTACAATTGCTTCGGTAGCCTAAATGTGTACCAGATCAGTGCGCTGTGAGCGATGGTTACGGTATGATAGCTGAACTGATAGTGGTATATAATATTCCCAGTCCCACCCCACTCTTAAACTAGTAGGAATATTGGCAATATAGCAATGGCAATATTAGAGATAATCACTTAGAAAATACTGTGCGTGCACATTACAGGCACAGCTGCGTAACTGCGATCCAAACCTGTATCCGTTGTTAATTATACAACATCTATTGCTTACTAATAATTAGTATGTGTTAGAGTGTCAATTTTTACTTCTTGTCCGGCAACGCTGAAGGCTGGCTATTAGTTGGCCTGTTACTGTGTCTAATTATTTCGTTCCGGTCCGCCTAGTTAGGCTCTATATGCCAGCTATATATATATATATATATATATCCAACAGCTATCCGTTAAGCTGTCGCAGATACGACACAATACAAACATATCGGTTTTGCTAGGTTTGTTCTGAATCGAATCCTTATTAGCTATTTGGCCTTTCAGGTGATTCCCTGAAATCTATCTATGAGCTGTCCAGATGGGTATAACCTCAACAAATGAGATACAGGTGCCAATGATAAGGTTAGGGATACGTGGCATGCCGTAGAAAGACAGCTAATGAAGGAGATTTACTCAAGCTCAAAATCCAGTAATATATATATATATATACTCAACGCAAAGATAGCCTCGGAAAGCCTTATTCCGCGCCCAGCAATACTAGTATAGGTATACAGTGAGTGACTATCCTTTTCTCTTAGTCGTCTATACGAATACGCCTTCAAAAATATTCAAAGAAAACACACTGTATTGATATATTTATGTAACAATTCCATTTTCCGTGAGTGGATTCACTAAAATTCTATCGTACAATCCTCTGAGAGAAAACGATTGTGTTTGGCAACGGTAGCCGTAGTGATAATCTTCAGCTAAATCATAACATTGCTTTGCCAATTCTCAAATCAACGGTTTCAACGAGCCAGACTAGGACTAAAGCATCATTGATTTTGACACTATTACATTTAAATTTGGATAAAATTTGTTGAGCTGTTTCTTGTCAGTGGTATTCATTGAAACGCTTTTTCCAGAACAAAACTGCAAACTTTAAACGGCGGAGGCAGGGGCTTTGTTTTCGAAATACATGGGAATAGTTATGCTCTGTCCGTGGTTGTCACTAGCTGGCAAGATCTGCCTCAAACATCTTCATGACAGCGTCAAAAGAGGCAAGCAACTTTCCAGCAATTCCTAATTACGATCGATATTCCACTCATCATCAGTAGTGTGCATATTACAGCGCTGAGCGCAATCAAATGTCTGCGAAACAGCGGTAAAATCCGTCGCGAAGGGGACACATCAACGGATCGCATAAGGAATTGGCATATATACGATATATGCAACATGTCAATAAGATCTGCGAAATACGTTGAGACGGGTCCACTCTAGGTTCGAGCTTATCTATTCGCGCAGAATAGAATAATATGTTATTTTTCAACTTACAGGTACATATGTCTTCCAAAACTTATCTTACTGGAAGCGATACTTTGAACAGGACAACTTATTTGAGCTGGTGATTTATTTTTTCCATTATTTTAAGATTTAGTTCTACTACAGAGTTTACCTCATTAGTTCAAAGGTGTGACATTCATGGGTTTTGCCGAAAGTGCTCCCTAAATAGAGGCAATATTGCACACATCTGACCCCCAATCAGTACGGCTGCATTCTAATCATAGCGCTTTTTAAAATAAGTTCGCCACCAACAATCACACCAACTATGCGTTGGAATCATTGTAGCCGATATCTCTAGAGTTCACCCATGTCCTGAACATAATTCGGCACGTTCTAATCCCCTTGTGCCACTGACTGGTTTTCGTTTACCTACTCTCTCGGGTCGTACTGAAAACATTGGACAAATCATGTTGAATGTTGCTGATAACAATGACACCCAGGCTAAGCCTTCTTGCTTTTGTAAGTTTTTCAGGGAGAATTATATGAGATAGGTAGGATTTAGTTGTGAATTCATTTTCGATGTGACCTTTGAGACTAAGGACGACTTCGAAGTAAACAGCTCAGTCCTTCGGGCGTTTTCAAACAAAATAGCCTCTAGCTATTAGCTATTAACTGCTGATTGAAGTCCTGTTACGCGATCAGCACGTAGTGCCT
Organism: Varroa destructor; assembly: GCF_002443255.2. Classification (NCBI taxonomy): domain Eukaryota; kingdom Metazoa; phylum Arthropoda; class Arachnida; order Mesostigmata; family Varroidae; genus Varroa; species Varroa destructor. The sequence continues at coordinate 8,136,693 of NW_019211454.1, read as the reverse complement.
TTTTGTATTTTTGACCGATGAAAACTTCCCATGAAGTAGCTCGTGGTCACTATAGTGTGATTGGGTCGTTCCGCAATTAACTTGATTGCTACGCACAATGATAAAGTAGTTGCTACAAATGTTGATACATTTCAGTAAGGATACATACCAGCCCTTGCTGGCTATAGAGGAATAAAATGCTACGGTATAGTTACAAGCCAGCTAAGTATCAGAGTTTAACGGACAACGAAACGTTAGTTTTCCCGCATTAGAGTCCTATAAATATCAGCTCAGAAACTCAGTCTATACAACCGAAAATCCCTTGGCTACCTCAAAGTACACGAGACTGATTAAGGAACAGTCTATATTTGTTAGATGTAAAAAGTAGACTTTCGTGTTACTATTTTCTGTATGATTTTTCGATTGGTGTTAGTGGCTAGCGAAGCTCAGTGCAAAAATGCGCATTTTGTATTTTGGTCCAGTATTACCCGCGGTAAGTAGGAGAACTGGATTATCTAGACAGAACTGTATTTAATGTCCCGCCAAGCAGGGCTTTTTGCCAATTGCCATTATATTATTACGTTTCGCTGTATAATGACTTCGTTCAGCATACATGACTATAGGTACCTCGTCTGACCTTAATCTTTATCAGTTTTCCCGTTCCGATCTATACGTCCAGTTTAATAGCAAGCAGGTAATCTAAGGACTCTGTAATATCGATGCATATAAGTAGCTAAGCCTCCGTTATAAAAACCGTAGGATTTTCAAAGCAACGGGAACCGGTAGTATCTTGAGGATTAAGGCGGAAACGTAGTCTTGTTGGGGCAAAATTAAAGCCTTATTTTTTTCTGGTGTTATAGCATAGCCTTGTTATTATGTAATTTATGAAGGAATGCAGACTCTTAACGAGCAGTGGATAGTGGACTTTTAGTGAGTTCGATGAATTGTCAAACATTACCGGTTTATTGAAGATGGCTTGCTCGAAGGCGAACGGGTGAAGTCTGCTCTGTAGGTCCAATAAATCGTTCTTGCGAAAACTTTTACTTATAATATAAATATTATTTTTAAGAGAACACTGTGGCGGCGTTAAAATGGAACAATTGCAGAACTGTCCCTTCTAATACAACCAGGTTCTCTGTTACAATTCTTTATTACACCCAATTTCGCCTACTGCTAAGCCTACCTAAAACAGGCATCGGGTAAGGGAACTGAAACGGCCGCGGAACATGTAACAGTCTCTACTTCTGAACTTTAACTACTGGTAGATACGATTCTGAAAAACCCAAAAAAAAACTTCATTATCTTTCTATGCACATCGCGTCAAGTCGGTGTTCTACTAGGAAATCTGCCCTAGCAGATTTTGCCCTAGCAAAAAAAAACACCAGTTGTCGGTAGTGACGCACCTCACATCGATGTCATCTCTAAAATAGTGAATTTCTGGTCATGCCTTAATGGTGCAGAAAGCAGGAACAAGGGTTCACGAAGCTTACGGATTTGTGAAGTACTTAAGCTGGTCGTGTTCGGAGGCCACTAATACGACGTAGTTTACTACAGCTTGACAGATATGAACATTTTCTTTGTTATTAATCTTTAACTATAATTCATCCAATTTATCATTTGGTTTCGATTTAACGAATTTGCTACCCTCCGTATGGGATAGTCACAAAATGCAGGCTAAGCTTTGCGAACCATCGGCTCGCGGTGCCTTATGGCGTCTGGTTGTGAAGTTTCCTGGTCTTCACTACCATGGAAGCCGCGAACTGCGCGCGCTTCGCCTCGTAGCCACGCAGCCTTTATGTGTCCGGCCGCCATTGTGGAAGCAAGTTCAAAAATCCAGTTCAGCTCTCGATACTTATTTCATTTAAATCAATTGATCATATTCGAAGCTTTCGTTATTCAACGTCACATTCATTTGAAAAGCGGGAAACTGAAATGTGATTCTTCTTTTATATCATTAAGTTTTAATTGCCAATTCTTCTCTTCAGGGAGAAGCAGACATGAATAATCGATAAAATGCTCGTGGTCACGATGTAATCGTTACTACAATGGATAAAGCAATATTGGAGTTCGGGGTTCTTTTCACCTGAGCCCAAGACGGCGTCGACAGTTTGTTCCTGAAAAAACTTGTGGGTTTTTCCGCTCTCCATCACAGCCACAGCGGCAACGTAAAGACGGTCGCACGCATGGCGCTGTTCCCCAGCTCGTATGTTCTATGCGTAAGCCCCAATAAAACAACTGTCAGACGCTAATAAAGCTCTCGATGCCCTAGTGATGCGGAAAAGGGGCAATCAACAACGAGAGAGTGTTATAGATGAGAACTTAAAAAATTATAATTCAATACTAACTAGTGAACTAAGTTATGCATTTTTTCGTAGTGGGGGCTGAACAAAATAGGGCGGTTTAAATATGTAGTGACATGTTGCAGCAGGTTATCATCGCTATGATTATTACTATCAACTCACAACAAAATTCGAAAAGATGTGTTTTCCCTTAAACACTTATGTATACCGTGTTTAGTATTTTAATTAAATTTATCTATATATCGTATTTATAAATGACATCCGCATAATCTGACGGGTAATGCTTGATAGAGACCAATGGCAACAGCAGTACACAATTACTTACCCTGCGAGTCTCTATCTGTACGTTATCTTTCTATATATGTAGATAAGCTTGCCGATCTGAATAGTGGGCATTAAACATGGAGATCGGATTGCCGTTCGGTATCGCGAGCATCGAACATATGTTTTTACGTCGGTTCGGAGTTCGACGCTCCGTACGAGTCGAATGATCCTGATGTTAAGTGTAAAGATAAGTTTGCCCAAGCTCTAGAAACGGGAAGGTTCCTGAAAAAGTTCGAACTTCTGCTTCTACGCGATTAACAGTCGCGTCTATGAAATTAATCTTCGTACAGTCTTCGAATGCGAGAAGTTTCCGCGCGGTAAACGGTCTGCGTCTTCGTAGACAAAGTCATATCAAGCTAAGCGAACTAATTTTAAAGTATAATCTTATCGTTCCACAAAATGAACTCTCTTCAAGCATCATCTGTTTTTCCGATAATTATATTACGGTTTACAGCACCAATAAAATAATGCTGTTAGTTAAGATGCTACCTACATAGCGCAATATCTTTTATATTTGTAGACAAATAGCACTCGTCTCGGATGCACCCGTGTTAATTTCTGCCTTGACGATATCCGAAATTTTCCACCGCTTCCTATCTCCTCAGAATCGGACTCTACGGCCACGAATTCCACCGAGTAAAACATCTTTTATGTATGTTACCGCAAAAATGTAAATCTTGTAGAGGAAAAGACGCCGTAGTCTGATATCCTTGTCGTAACACTTATCGTATTATTTAAAAGCACAGACTTTTCTTCACTTTCAACTTTTTCAAGCTCGATTTTTTTGTTTCGTCCATTAGTTTTTTTTTCGTCATGTATGTTTCTACATGCAACTTAAAAAGAGTAGATGTCTTCAGGATGTAGATTCGCTACTGCCGTATGCATTGATTCAGAGAGCTAAGCCGTTCCGGTGCTAAATTAATTGTGTTTAGGCCCAGTTTCGAGCCTAGACCACTTCAGATATTTCCAAATTTTGCAGATTAGCACAAGGCCCAAACCTGCAAAGGGCTTTCCCTGTATTGCATTTTATGGGTTACCAGTGATATAACCCTGTGCTCCGTACGTGCCGCCAGCGCGAAACGTTTTTTTTCTAAATTGTTCGCGTACGTTGCGACGATGTTACTTTAAGCTTGCAGCAGGCTTTATAACATCAATTGAGCCTGACATTGTTAAACTGGCGAGAGTATAAAAAGTTTCATGGATGTTCATTATTTCAAATTACTATCAACACCTTTATAAGCAGAACAGAAGACATCGACCGGAAGCTTTTTACGGCGGTACTCGCAATAACGCTTTTCAAACCACATTCAAATCCGCTTGCTCATCCAGAATCAAACGGAAACTTTTTTATCGATCTCTTTCCACTTCTATTCCAGATAGACAACAAAAAGAATGCCGCGAATGGGCGCTGTTCTTATAGGATTATTCTTTATGGCCAACAGCCATATGCGTGGCCCGTTCTGTTCAACGGATAGACTGAAGCTTCCGGTGTTGCCAATAACAGTATCGGTAGGGGTAGTTATGAAGGCTAAGGGCGGTGCAGACTTCGCATTTCTGGAACGAGGTGCACTTCAAACGCCTGGGGGCGCGATGTACTCAAATTTAGTTTAGCTCAGTTTCGTACAAGAAAATAGTTTTGAAAGAATTTGCCAGGGGCTATTTAGAAGAACGAAATCGGCAAACTCAAATCTCGTAAAGAAGGGCCTAGCGGGCAAAAAACTGCAAAGCTATGTTTGTGATATCTCGTACGATACAGCAGCCATACCGGAGGGAAAATCCAGTAATGGAGAAAAGGAAATTTGGCTGGAATAAGATAAGATAGTGCTTGCGGCTTAAGTAAGTGATAGTAATGATTTACTTTGTGAGACTGGTCTTGCAACAAGATCAAGCGTCTTATAAGGTTGCGTCCCTTCTCCCATCCACAGGCTCTTAGGAAGCCGCGGTTTTAATGGGACGTAGAATTGGTCTTTGGCCTCCCTGAATGGACAAGGCAAAACGCATCGCGATGTATACCAAACTAAATAGCCCTTAGTCCAGTAGGCCAACACGTCATCGCTACGCCATTCAAAACTACAATGGCTTTACCATCCTGCAATAATCGCATGTCATTTATTACATTACAGTTATTTGTCCAAGACTCCTCCAAACCCAGCAGGCACTTATTTTATCCTGTTTCTATAAGTCGGAACCTCAGTCATTGTGTCTTCTTTTTCGCTTATACGATATGCTGATAATATTCGTCGCGACAAGACAGCAAACGACCCGGGGCTTTCTCTTATACAATTTTGTGGCTCGTTTGCTTTCATAGCAGCAGCAGCAGCAAGAATACGTCATGGTTTTAGAAATGCGGTGGAAATCTGTCCAGGCAACTCTGTTTTTGTCTAGCTAACGCGGGTTAGCTAGACAAAGAACCAACCGACTAGTTCGTCATCTGTGTGTACCATACATTGAGTTGTCACCCAGCTGTAAGCATCCGCGTTTTTGAAAACTCGCTCTAAAAGAGAATAGAAAAAGCGTTCTTTAATTAATCTAAAGCCTATAGCTGAGGTTAACATTTATATCGGACCAATTGTTAGAAACTGTTGAAAGATTTATGGATACTTCATGATTCATCAAAGCACAATGCTATATGGTTTCTTAGCAACGAATGTTTCTATTTAGTTTTATCTGACGGGAACGTATGTCCTACCGGCAGCTGTCGATGCGAAATCGTTGAGATAATTATTTTACTACAAGAAACATTGGGATACTGCTTTAGGTATGATCTTTCATTATATTATTAAGTATTATTATTCTGTTCTAGATTATTATTTTTATTTTTTCAATATTTGAACGCTTTTTAAACACGCTTTTCATACACTTCCTTTGCCTTATAGTTCTTCTATAACACTACTATAGTAGCTGACGTCAAGCGGTAATGTTTCAATTTGGCAGTGTTTTGATACAGTAACTCATTATACACTTACCGTTAGGTAACAACAACTTTCGAGATGCGTCAGCGTAAGATCAATGCTTAATCTGTTGCGTAAGCAAGCGCTGTACACTCAGCCCAATTCATGCTACACAACCTAGGTTCAATTCGAATAATCCAATACGTGCTTTGTTAACCTGCCTCGGGCAACTTCCTCGTCTCGTAGCAACTCCGGGAATTTTCAGCGTCAGCTCTGTCGACAGATTTCAGCTTCCAGTCGTCTAAATTTTTTCGTTCTCAGAGTTAATCGGTAAAAAATTTGAGATATTACAGTGTTCAGTAACACCCTCTGCATGTCATTAACAATTCCTCTTATTTGATTTCAAAGCAGTCAAAATTAAACGCGCCGCTAAAACCTTGTCTTAGCGAGCACGCTGTCCAGCTTGCTTTGTGGATAAGGGGCAGTTGTATAGTCTCTATAGTTTTGTTCTGGCTTTCGGCGTATTTCTCTCCATTATGTCCCAAAGGGATCAATGCTTTATCGTTAGAAGGCATAGAATAACCTGCACATCCCCCATGCTATATCCTGCTGCGTTGCCTGAAAGAACCACAAAGTCAAGGTACATATTTTGTGCCTTCATCCCAGAAATGCTTGCCTTAAAGAACTGGCTGGTGAAAGAAACTTGTCGGTTCGCGGCCTCTCGTTGTGACTTCTTATATAAACATTGCGTTAGAGAAAAGATTATAACTTTTATTGGAAAAAGTAATGATAATGATAGCATTCTACGCAACTGGTACATGGTCTTGCCTTTTGCCGCATCTAAACAAAGACAAAGTCATCCTTTTTAGCTTTTAATCTTCAGCCGTGCAAATCAATGGCATCGAAAGTGGTCCACTCGAAACAATCCAACTCTAGCCCTAATGAGAACCGTAGTGCGTCTTTACAGCTCTTATGTGAATACTGGGTGCCGCGTGATAGCGCAGAGACGTTTGCTTACAAAGCTGAGGCATATGCGGTAACCTAGGTTCGAATCCGAGCATAGACACACATCGTTTAATGCTGGGACTAGGTAACCATCTCAAGCAATGCTAAATGGCCTGCCTTGAAACTTGAAATGTTGATATGAATTGTGGGGAGACGTATTGCACAGAAACTACGAATCACAAACCTGGTTCAACTGTCAATCACGCACCTCTTTGTCTAAAAAAACACCAATTTAAACCCTAAGGAATTTTCTCTCTCTGTTTCACCACCTGTCAACTTGGGCATGCCTTCCTTTAGAATTTAGGAATTAGGTGACCCAAATGTATGCTCAGGCAGATAGGGGCATCTAGAAGGGAGTTGTCTCTCCGATTTAAGCAAGCAGGTTAGACATGTTCCTGTAGCTGCTCGGGATTATGTTTCAAGCTTAGCTTGAATTGCAAAATTGCCACAGACAGCAATAGGCCGCATAAAGCGGCACAAATAAATGTTCCTATTTATTCTTTACTGTTTACCTCTCTCGCCTCGGTGTTCGAACTGGCGCTGGTCGCAGTAGGGGCAAGGAGACGCCAGAAGCATCCCGCTTCAAAACTTCTTTCTACCCTCTTCAGGCGGAGCCAATCAGGTTTCCACTCGGAGATGGCAGAATCGCTCTTGAGTTTTTCATTTTCTTTACGAAATTTGCTAGAAACTATCCTTATAGGAGGCATAGGAAAGATTGAGTTTCGAGAGGCCATGAAACCGTTTGTGACTTTCGCGACTAACGCTGACCGGTAGTTTCTTTGTAAACCACAAAGGAAAGATGACGCAATAGTGGTTCCCGGAACTTCACGTGAGTAGACTGCTGATACGAGCCGAGTCCAGACAAGTGCTAACTTTGTGTTCGGATGACTGAATCTTTTCATCTTTGTCTTTTGGGGGAGAAAGACAAATTCGAGAAGTGGGTACCATAAAGGGGTTAGGATAAGGCGGGCTTGCGGTAGCAACAGCAGAAACAAAGAGACTTTAAGCACTATCAAGTGGTTTGAGGGATAAATTGGGCGATACTGTAGCAAATACGTTGAAGAATCCTAACTAGGTAAAATACCTTGCACGGTCCTCCCTCTGGACGGCCTATTTCGTAAGTAAGCAAGTAGTGGGCACAATGCTATGTAATTATCAATGTAGTTTAGCTCATGCATATATATTCGTATTCATTAGCTTTTTGGGACACGTATATTTGTTTGTTTTAAAAAATGTATTTACTTGATTTTACGTGATAATAGCGGTGCCAACCAGCGCAGGTCTTTTTTTGCCAGTCCCCGTATGATGCAATGTGGGGTCAATGTCTATCCGCTTCAGCCATCTCAATCCGTCGTGCTAACGTTTTATGTGGTCTCTACGATGGTGACATTGTATACAGCATGCCGATCCATTGAAGACACCGATCTTTGGCGCCTTCTTTATCGAACAGTCAGTCAGGCAATGGTTGGCCGAAAAGTAACGTGTTTGCTTATTCACTGGAAACTAAGTGATACACTGTTATTACCTAGCGCAGACAACGAACTACACGTTTACTTATGTCTCGTCGCCTGTAATAATCATACGCTGACGCAAATCTCTTCTTTAAGTGCATTAAAATTCTCGTGTGACCGTTGCAGTGACGAGCCTGCTTTTGCTTGAAATGCAGATTATTCGGCGCAACCTTTAACGTGAGCCTTCTCGACTGCGAGCCTACTAAAAAGAGTCCCACCATCGTGACGGTAACGACAGCTTTTCGCCGGGTATTGGATCAATATTAAACATTAAGTGAGAACGATTCTCCTTAGACAAATCAAATGCTCCGTTGAAAACACCATAAATTAGGCGCTCAAATTTGAAATATAATACCGACCTAGTACCAGGCAAGAGGCGGTCATTATCGCCGCAGTCGCGGAAGCCCATGTCTGCACAGAACACAACACACAATCTCTGGTACTGAACTTTTCTTGGCCCAAAAAAAAACTGTCGAAAGTAATTGACTTTAGAGCGCTTACAAAATACAAAGCACGCGGTCGATTACTCTAAAAATTTAGCCTGCGGATAGAAGGCAAACAGACAGACACGCGAATGGGGTGCCGCAAGTCCGCTTACTGACTGGCGAGCGAAAGTGCGACTGACTAGGAAAGGGAGTGGAAGAACGGATTTTCAGATTAAAAAAACTACTGAAGGTTAGCACCAATTTGTGTTTTAACAGAAACAAATTGTCAGCTCAGTTTTTTCTCATGTATGCTGTAACAACCTGCTTACGCTGTCTTTGACGCATATAATTGCAGGCAATAAACAGTCTTTCATGTTTGCCTTTTCTACTTCACCTTTTGCCACTCCCGCTCCCCACTTTATTTTTAGTTTTTAGTACAGATCTTCTGTTTAAATGTGTTATCTCATCAAAATTTCTCGTGTCATCAAAGCCTTCATACGGCGTTCAACCAAAGCAAATTGAACTTCTTCCTGCGCTAGTAGTGCTCAACGCCCTCATTGCAGCGGAAGACCGTGTTCTCTTCTACTTTGCCCTACAAATCTGTCAGGCTACCGTTCGATGATAACACTAAAGTGTAGTGTCATCATCAAACGGCAAGGATCACTTATCCGCCAACCGATATGTGTAAACGTTGACTGGTCTGACGCCGCAATAAACGCTGCATCCGACAAATCTTCTTGTGATGCTTTACATTCATTCACCGTCCGATGCGGGTTATTTATGAAGTCGAGGAAACTGTTTCTTTCTCTCGTCTTGTGTTTCCTTTAAGACAAGGCCATTTCTGGAGTATCATCCTGCGCGGAAAATTTTAAGGGTGCGAAGTCAGAATTGACAGTTCCCTTGTGGCTTGTACTATCCGTATCCAGCACTAGACTGTAAGGATGTGTGAACTCGTCCTTGTTTGGCTGGTTCAGCTTGCTAAACTCTGCTATGGTCTTCATACGGACTTTTAATGACTATCTATTTGTTACGTTTCACTGTGTATTGTGCATAACTTAGTGTATCGGTGTAGTGGCCAGTTGTGATGTTTTTGAAATGAATGAATGCCCAATTATAAACAAATTACATTACGATAGTTGAAGCCAATCGTCATACGCTGCACCGTGGGAGGTGCAAAACAAATACAAAATCTAATGTATTATCATACTTGTATATACGTGTGTGTACATTCAGGTCTCATCTGTTTAAAAGTTTTCTCTAGTTGACGAAAAATCCACACAAAAAATTTGCGCTCCTATCTATGCCAATAAGTCTTTATCGTAACATCAATCGATCTTGTATAATTAAATTAGAAAAAAATTAAAACGATATAGTCTAAGGTATTAAAGTAAATGTGCGCAAACCCAACCGGCCGAACGTTCAGATAGGTAGTCTAGCTATAGTACGTGACTTAGATATTGAGATTGCTGAAGTGGTTCTTCCCTGCTAGTGGTTCCTATCTAAATAGACAGAACGACATGTTGCCGGTTTCTCACTGATCGCTTTCTGTATCTCAGATACGCTACAGTAGGTCTAAAATGCTAGTGACCCTCACCGCTATCGGGCCTTATCTTTGTTAGAGCGGACATAACCATTTCTTGGCTAATTGCGCTTAGGCACCTACCAGCCAAAAGATGAGGGGCTTTACTTTAATTTTTTGTCTACTATGCTAACCTTAACGGCTAAACACTATGGTCGTTTGTAAGAAACAAGATAGGCTTACGATAGTCGAATTACTCTCACTACCCACAAACGTTCACAGAACATATTATTGTCTCTTGTTGGCAAATTAAACCTTTGTTCCTTCTTTTGCCGTTATCGATTATTATTAGCACGGGCATAACGCATTTTGTATAGCAACGACTTTCAGTTATTACGATGTTTTCTCACACCGCACTTTTCCAACATGTCAGACTGCTTTGCTTTTGCCGATAATAATTTCATAGGCACAAAAACGAAGTGCAGAGCTTTTCGTTTGTTGATTTCAGCGACGAAAACGATTTATACTTATTTACATGAAACCCTGTCTAACCACTTCCGGTTTCAAGTCGCCAAAACATTATCGGATTCAGTAGCGCGGAACAAACAAGAACATATCAGGGAGGCACATTACATAGCAATGGTGAATTTTTATTTAGTCGAGAGGACGGACTGAGGAGGTAGGCCAGAAAAAAAACCGAAATGCACTGACCACAACATGGATGGGAATTTGCCGACACAGGGGCATCCCGAGCTCGGGATAGAAACAATGCTGGACTGCAGCGCGCACGCCTGATTGCGCACGGACCTCCTAAAAGCATCGAGTTTGGTTGCACTGCTGGACGTATACAACACCCGAACAATTTAACTCTAAATAGGACGCAACATCAACTCATCCAGAACATTGGAGTGTAATAGGAGCTTTCGCGCTAGTTATTTCTGTTCGCTCTTGTTGTCCTGGCAGGCTTCTTTCATTTATCCGAGCAGTTTCTCAGATCATAAGGTGATCCGATCAGAGGCATTATTGTCCATAAGGAGCGACCATCGCCTTAAGCGATAGATTACATTTACATCTTCAGGTTTAAGTCGACGAAACTGCCGTTCCGTGCCAGATGCAGACATTAAGACATGCGAAAACTGTCCCGTGACACTAGTTGCTTGTAAATACGTAAATGTTATCATCGGATTATGCGTAGCAACCACGATCAAAGTATCGACTACAGAATGAAGCGGTGCCAAAGACTTAAACGGACAAGCTGGTCTCTGTTGACGAGAGAATTTCTATGCCGCAGATGAGTAGACGAATGTTTTAACTACAGGAAATAGGGGAAGGGAATACAAAAGAGCGTTATGACAATGTAATGCGAAAAGGCCTAGGATTATCTGTTCTTATCGATTTTCTAGTTCTACCGATATGATAGTTCTAAATGATAATGCTAACGTATAGAAAAACAGATTACTAAAAAAATGCTAGAGAAACTAAGAGTTATTTTGGAGTACGGGGAATGTCTGGGACACTGTGTGAGAGATAGAAGCACTTGTAAATTTACGTTGCACTGGCTGAATCTGGGTAGGGCAGTATTTACCTTTCACTAGTTGAAAATAACGTTTTAACTGATGCTAGTAATGAAAATCACTGCTTTGACGGAAAGTAGATCCTTTTCTAATGTAGCAAATTTTACTTTCTTACGCTCTGTGCCTTGGAACAAAAGTTCAAGTTTTTTAGGCCGTGTACGAAGTCTAGTAGGATGCATAACGGCGATACCGGACGTCAAACTCGAAACATAGAGAACTGTATGTGTACAGTATTGCTTTTCAATATATTCTTAAACAACTTGGTAAACTGCTTATAGTGTAACTTGCAAGAAGTTCTGTTATCGGAAAAAGTACACCGCCGTAGATTCGGTGTGTAGGACATGGTGAATGTGGGAAGAAGCATCGTGAGGGCCCCGTCTGGTGCAATGGTCAGGATCAACTGTCCACGCGGGTGCATTTCGTTAGACATATTTTATCAAGAAGTTGATAAAAGGCAATAGTTTTCGTTGTTGGACGCACGTCGGCTATGCAGTATTACAGGGGACGCCTACAGAGGACCGAGTGATTTCTATCCTAAAATTGAATAGTTCGTTATTTGGGACACTTCGGAACCAACTTCTACATACCTCGTATACAAGAGTGATAGGTTTCATATGACCCTATATATAGTTGATGCGTTAACCTCGATTTATAATGCGGAGCTCTCACTGATCGTCCTTAGAATTCTCTCGAAAAGCCAGCCTTCAACCATTTGAGATACAAACGAGCCTCAAAGATTTATAGATTCAAATCGATTTATCACTGCTAAAGCAATCGTTTGCTTTACATTGACCGCGTCATCGGCGTCAATTCAACAATTGAGGCTTATGGACGTCCACTGCCACTCGAACCAACGAAATTAGCGAAGATTTAGCGGTCGCTCCGTTGCTAAGGCTGAATCGAAAACTGGACAAAGAGCAGCTTACCTGTTGAATATAACAAGCACAAAACTTCTTATTAGATCTTCACTTGACAAGAAGCTTTCCATTAATTGTAGTTAGTTTTTCAACAGTAACTGAACTACTTGCTTTCAATGGTTAGCATTGTAGCTAATGAAGAAGCAATTTATACTGCCTACCGAAGTAACCGATAGTTTGACCAGTGGCTTATTTCGAATAGAGCAACGATTCACGGCTGATTTTGTCGTACCGTTTCGAAGTTTGCTTGCTAACAAACGATTCATCGTTCAAATTTACTCTGGTGTAGAAACACGGAGCTGATGCTTACAGCCTTCGCTTAACGATCTGCGACTTCTTAACTGTAACGTCGCCGTGGCTTGCCACGGAAAATAGCCGATTTTAGCAGTAATCGATGATATTGTCTATGACTTAGGTACTGAATTGCTCATTTATGGAGGCACTGTGAAGTAAATAAAACTAACGTATTTCAGCCTGCTGTTGACAGGAGCACAATATTTTCGGCTTATATCTATTGATACTCCCCCATTGATAAATTCCTGCTTGGCATATATGCGCATCTTAAAGGACGGTTATCGCTTACTTTGAAAAAAGTAGGTTCTGCTAGAATACGAAAATCGTTGTAACCCATCAAAAATGGAAGCTGGCAAGCGAGGTGCAATGAGTCCAGTCGACTGTCTGTGTCCACGAATGTTGTGAACGACCCTCAATGGTCACTGGCTGAATAGACGATCTTCACAGTTCGAACCGCTACATCTGTCTGACCAGGAGATATTACGGGCACGCATAGTAACTATTCGCGCCTGGTTACTATCGACGAACGACGAAACATAATAAGAGCACCCTTAATATGAATGAAGGGTTTAAGTTAAAAAGATGTCAGGAATCTATGCTAGCAGATGACGTCCGTGATGCAATAGAATATTCTTGAGATGAATTTAAAGTTATTCTCTAAAAGTACTTGGCATAAAAGAGTCGTCATTAGCTGAGATGTTTTTTATCGTCCTTTCATGTTTTTTTACAGGTTGATTAGCCGCAAAGCGAGAATCGTATGAAATAGAATGTTTTTTGAGATAATTAACCAACAGACACACGTTCAACAACCGCAGTTCGCTTTGGGTTATCTTTTGGAGAATAGATGCCGAATGAAGAAAAGCTTACTTGAATATCACGTCTGTGGTATCAATCCGTTAAAAACGGAACACGGATCAACTTCGAAAGACCAGTGATGCTTATACATAACAAGGTATCTCTGATAGTAACAAAATGGATTGTAGTCGTGACAAGCAGACTGGAACGAATACAGCACGGGGGCAAAGCAATTTCATGCTATAAAATGGGACCGTCTTTTCTAGAAGTCTAGTTTGAGGTCCCATTCGCTTAAGTGAAGCAGCATCGAAGCACACGACTCGAGAAGTTCCGACAGGAGAGGTACAGTGATTTGTCTAGCTATTTATAACCATTATTATTGAAAACAGGACAGTAAGATCGCATGCACTCGCTTGTTGTTAAGTTTGGGTTATTTTTAGCAGTAATATCAAGGTACTCACAATGATAATAGAACCATCAATAAGCAAGCTGCTATTAACTTCCTAAAGAGCTGCGATGATAAGTAGCGTTTTACAAAGTTATTCGGTTATGTTTTTTTTTTAGTCCGGAAAACATACGTCTGTAAACCTGTTTTTCCCTTCTGTTCTGTTGTATATTGATATATGGGATTAAATTCAACAATCTTTGAAGCGGAGTTCTTAGATTAGTAGTCGGTAGATTGAGTTTTGTGTAAAAGCTGTAGAATGGGCGCAGTTGAAAATATGTGAAGTATGTGAGTGTGGTTGTTTCTGTGGGAATCTGTGTGTAGGAATGGTCTGACAGCACTGCGGCCTGAAAGGCTGTTTGCTAGAAAAGGAGACGTATGTTGTCCTGGACCCGAAAGACTGCGGGGACTCTTAGAAAACGAATATATTATAAAAAAAAAAAAACTCTACTACAATTCTCCTTGTTGCCGAAATGAAATTCAACGTTCGCTACTGCCGCGATTGATTGTATCGCAATATGACTCAAATACATCAGTGTCCAACGTCTGGCCCTTTAATACACCAAAAGAGAAAGTAGGCAGAAGTAACTTAACTTACGCGGTCATGGGAGCTCGCATGTAAATAAAGTTGAGAAGAGGCATCTACGAATACGAGTACGCCGGGGTGACTAGGTAACGGTTTATCAGACGGCATTGCTCATTCCAACACGGAGGCTGCAGGAAAGGTTGTTGTGAACTCACGCAGTGTATAATTATTTTATTCTTGGTTATGATTATTTCGAATTTATGGAAGGCAATTATTTCACAGGTTTAATAAAGCGTTCCTGAGAAGAAGCTTACGGAGTCCATATACAGGGCAAAAATAAACCGTAATATTTGAAACACCTTGACAGATCGTTTCGTACCAACAAGGTAAAAGGCAGCCATGTTAAAGCAAGGACGATGTCGTTGGATGTCCGGCGGCAAGCCTAAGACATTCGCAGTCACCTACAACATCACAGTATCGGCCTTCGAGCTTAGTCCACTTACATAGGCCAGTGGGAAAGGCCATCTGCAACAGTTCCGGAAGGAAGCTCTCCCTAATAACAACTAATCTTGTGCCGATGTGGTCATGCTGAATTGGCAGTTTTTTACTGAGCTCCATCAGGAGCATTCATCTAGAATCTTAACGCGTAGCTGCAATGAAATTCGATTTTGGTATCAAAAACTGCTTGAAATTTAGATAGATATCGATGGAAGCCATCTAACGCACGAAACTGGCGTATACGTTTCAACGTATACGCCAGTTTCGTCACCAGTACGCCAGTATTTATTAGTTTATCCGAGACTATTTAGCAGGTCGGTGACCGTTTAAATTAAGCACCACAAGCAGACGAAATTTGGCAGTACTTGCTTACCTACAGTGATTTGCTGATTAAGTACTATGAGGCAATACTGAGTTTAGAGATAGATGTATCGTAGACTGCTGAAAATCAGTACTCGCTCTTGAAAATGAGAACATTCTGAAATTTACCAAGGATTAGCGATAACATTTCGTAACAATATTTTTTTTTAATGAAACTACGATTTGCTATTAATGCAATCGTTAAAGGAACAGAAGTTGAGAGCTTCCAGACTACAGAAAAATAAGTACACTTTAGGGTTTCTAACGTGAGAACGAGGTGCTGTGACCACAAAAGCGTAGCAAAGCGCGAGCAATGGTTCATTTCTTTGACTAAACATTGCCTCCCGTGAAGTACGTTTTATGAAATGATAACAAAAACACTACAGTCACCTATTTAGACTGAGTTGTGATCATTCGTAAGTTCACATATTTATCCAGGACTATGTGACAGTAACAACTGAAAAAAAAGACAGAATTTTTTTCTTTCGCAATTGAGTGCCTGTATGGTGCGAAAAATATTGTTCCAAAACAAGATGGCGGTCGAGACGAATCGCGAAAAATGAGCTTTGGAACAATTTCGAAAACCACGTCTAAGCATATTACGTTGTACAACAATATCACACAAAGTCGCTGCAAGATCATCGGGCGTGCTTGAGCTCAATAGTATTAAATTCCCCCATGATAGCTTAGCAGGTAACGTACGTTGAGGCACACTTCGTTTTGTGCCGGGAGCACGCTATCCTGTCTAATGGAACGCCTAACGGTGATACCGGACGTAAAACAGAAGCTTAGACACCTGCTCGTAAGCAAAAGAACATTAACTCGGTGATTGTATTGATAAAACGGCGAAGTTGAAACATGCCCGTGACACACGCGAATTCATGCAATAGGCTATGAGCCCAGTGAAGTTGAAGGCGCATAACGTGCTATTTAGCTGTACTTCCTTTGCCACATTAACGCTGAATTTCGAGACGTATGCTGGCAAGTAGGACACAAAAAACATCATATAGAGCCTATCGGAATATATATCATGAAGATTGCTTTTTGATAGAGTAGGTGTAATAATGACATCGTCAAGGTTTCTCATAAACTTGAGATAAAGCTGCTGTATACAAGTTAAATCGAGGAAACACAAGATCAAAGATTGTATCATTTAAGAATGACAATTACATGGTTGAACTGAATATAATCATTGATCTATTAAAAATGGGATAGACGACCTGTATAACCATCTATTGAGAACAATCGAGTTCACTACGGCTGCATGCTCGAAATAAATGCTAAGCTCATAGACCACTTACGTCCCTGTCTCCAAGTGGTTCTAAGGCTGAAAGTGCCTGATTTCTTATTGGCTTCAGCCAGAAGCGTGGAAAGCAAACAATAGTAAAGAATGACTGGCTTCGCCTCTTTAGTTGACCGGGTTAAGTTGCACCTTATTTGCCCTACGGCGAGAAGCAAAATGTACGGAGGCTCAAAAGTTTTACGTTATTATTGGACGTATTTGTTAATTTCTGAACATTGGACGTCCCTATATATGTGTACACATCCGAACAGACCTTGTTCTGATGTTAATAAGCAATATTTTTTTTCCATGTGCAATGCTAACACGGCAACCTGAGTTCGGGAGTGGTTAGACGGGCAGTGCGGTAGAGCTGCAGCAGGTTTTGAGACACGCACCTGAAATAGGTCTAATGTCGATTGGTGCGTGGGTTGTTTCCGTGTTCACATCTAGCTTGACAGGTCTAATTAATATCTGAGCGAAGGCTTTGTCTTTGCCTTTGGGTACAGACTGGTGTATCCTATTTAGTTGTGTCTTTAAAAGCACCTCTACTTATTACTTTTCTGTTGAGTTGAGAATGTGACTGGCTACTGCAAAAGATATCAATTATTCATACAAATATATGCACCTGATGCCCAGGAAAAACCTGAGGCACCTGGAGTATTTTGTTCATACCTTTGACATTTTTATGGGGAGTTACTGCGGTGGCTGCGTAATGATAGGCCTCGATGTCAACAGACCACTATTATTATATATTATGAAACTGTTTACCCTTTTTTTATACAAGATTTTTGTATAGGACAGGAGTCACTTGTCGGTGATACCAGAATATAGTGTTTGTGCAGCGGCTTGCCTCACGGGCCACGGTTTTTGCACCGTATCAAATTTTTATTATTCCTTTACCGTTTTTAACATAATATGCCCTAGACACATTACCCGGAGAGCGCCCCGTGTGCTACTATGTTCCATGAACCATCAGTTAAGCTTCATCCATCTTTTCCTCCGTGGAAGTGTATAAATGGTACAATTATTGCTCTTGCCGGTATCGCTTCGCCGTTCTGATATATTTCTCTAAGTTATTTGCGAGCAGACGAGTCGCATACAAAGCTTTGAGAAACACCGCAAGGGATTATTTAACAAAAAAAAAAAAACACCTAATCCAAGTTTCTTACGTACTATCACTGATTACATATAAAGGGCAGTCGAAGAAAACGTGCCAAATATCTATTTTGACGCTATCGTCCGTCCCTTTCGCCTTCTAAGCCGTTAGAATTTTTTTCGTCATCAATACTCTCTTCCAGCGTCAGTAATCTGTTAAATCCTTAGTGTTCCCTAACTGATAGTGACGTCGAAGCTATACGAAGGCGTTGAAACGGCAGCGCGCCTATCGATCAAGTAACATATCATCTCAATGTTAGCTCTGATAAACCAGAATTTAACCGAACCTTGATCTCTTAGCCTTAGTCGATTCCGAGAGAAACGCGTTAGAAGGAGTGATAAATAGTAAGGTTCCTGCTATCAACCTTCTTCAAATCAATCTTCTTCAAATCTAAATGTATCATCTATGTATAATGTTAGTTCAACACATACATGCATATAAAATATGTAATAGGTGCAAGTAGATCAGATAGGATGCAGCCTTTGTGAAACTTTTTTCTTTGCATCAATGACGTTGCTTACCGCAATGTGATTCGGTTCGCGGAATAGATAAAGCTAAGGTCTACTGCATAAGCCTGAATGAAGCATACCTACTAATTTAGACCGTTCTCCGAACTTAAGCACCGAACTTTGCAATCTGATAAGTGCCTGTTGTTGTGCGTTATCCAGCGCGTCCTTGTTTTTTTTTAACCACATATGATACCCAGTGGGGCGTATTTGCCTAGCTAAAACGTAATGTCTTTAATATTGCTATGCGGTCTTTCAAGGTAGTGCCTCCCATTGACATATCCAATTTGACGTATCACTAAAAACATCATCAGAAGTGCCTAATTCACCCAGAAATATAAAACGACCACGTTGCAACACAAATAGCCGGTAACCAAGGAGGATGCTCTTGCTTTGTGTCACTTTGAATCAAGCATTCCTACGGAGCGTCCAGCTGGCAACCCACGATACAAAATTCGACACGAACGGTCTATAAAGAACATTAACCAGATCTACTTTCATATAGGGAGGCAATTATAGTCGACAGATTTGAGATTCAACTAAGGAAAAATGCTCTTACCAGCTTAACTAAGCGGGGAAAAACGTACCTCTTTCGGAGAGAAAGGTCTCTCGGTAGAATTCAGAAAAAGCAGGATTTCACAATTAAACAAATTAGGCGATCCTATTTCTCGAATAAAATATTAGAATTAGCTCGTTTTATCTACAGTTTATCCACGTTTCAGCTTTCTAGTTAAACACAATTTCCGCATTGTCCATTATACACAATAGCACAAACCAATCATAAAGGACTAGAAACCTTTTAAGAGTAAAAGCGTTTTTGCTGCCACGATTTTTGCTATCGCACTATTTCCGTCTCAGCTTTTCCACTCTAATTTGGCCATCTAACTGCCGCATCTACCGCCTTTTCGTCATTTCAGGTCCTGGTTAGCAGCCAGCGTCCTTCAGACGAACACGACCAGCTGACGCCCCGCCAGCGCACACATTCAAATTGGCTTCTTTCCAGCCAATCTTTTTTCAGTCACCCTCGTCCTATATCAAGTCCTCATAAGTAGCCTTTTCGAAGATGTTCTTTTGGTAAAGTTTGTCGCGGCGTCTTGTTATAAGAAATGATTAATTTACATTGTACACTTCAGGTCTAGGTAGGAGATCTTACGAGTAGTCTGTGAAGGACGACTGGTATTGTCGATGCCACTGGAGATGTAGCGTTAGGTTCGTCTACTGGATTAGTATTAATAGGTAGTATTGCAAACGGATACAATCGTATTTGGAGATTTTACATTACTAGCAGTAATTTGACAGCACTATCTCATGTTATGGATGCACCCGGTAGTGCATTTATCTGTGGATTGCTACGCTACTGTCCTTTGTATATAAAAATTGTCAAAAAATATGTCATTTGTTAGATTCGAACCAGCGCTTGGTATCGACCCGAAAGTTGGCTGATGAAGCTACCGTTTCGATAAACGCTATTTACAATAGAACAATATGTGCACATAATTTGAAAACGTTAAAATGTTTTTCAGTTTCTTTCGCAGAAAGTAGAAGTTAGGGAACTAGACGAACAATCAGTTCCTTCCTCCACTATGCACCGGTAGCTGGCACGAGTTACCGGCAAAAGAAGTTGCTAGTAATTTTTTCTTCTATTAATTGTGGAACGACGCCACATTGAAACGGAACACACGTTCAACACTTTGCACCCTTTAATATAACAACTTAAAGGTTCCGGCGTGTAGCATTTTGAGTGAAAGCAACTCTTGCATTTGTCGTATTTGCCGACGCTATCCCTGCACTAAATTTGCACCGAGTAAACATCCAGACATGCCTATTTGCCTAGGTTTATTAGAGTGGCTGAATTTCTACAAGCAGCTTCTATTAATGCAATCTCATTATGGCAGCTTATTGCTGCGATTGTCCCTGATTTTGGCCTAGCTACTGTTGCAAACAAGAAGACCACTTTTACTTACGGTGGGGATGATTAGCGACCAACCGAGAAAGAGAGCGGGAAAGATTTGCAGTCAAATGAAATTCGGTATATTTTGCCAGTAAATCAGTAGGTAAACGCGGAACACTACCTGCATCGGTTTCCCATCAATAGCAGTAACCGTAAAACAACGTCGCTACCTAAAAACTCTATTCTGGATCTAACAAGGTGGAACCAGGCAGTTTCTACCTTTCAATTTCGCAAAGATGCACAATTTGTACATAGGAAACTAGTATAATATAGGAAATTGGAATAAAACTTATATTAAAAGAAAGAGACTATCAGAAAACCACAACGGTCTATTAGGAAGAGTTAAACAGAACTTTGTACATAAACTGCCGCCTGCGGAATAAAAGTCCTTTAGAAAGTTAGATGAAGCGAATGGATGAACAGGACATAGGACAAAAGGGCAAAGCATCTGCTTTGAAGTACTGAAATTACCGGTCTTCATTAGCGTTTTTTTTTAAACAAAGTTTCTCTCTAGCGACTGTCTAGCTGAAATGGGTGTTGTCTTTCGGCGTCAATCAAGTACGTAAAATCAATAGGTATGTGCTACAATTTTCCATAATATAAACCACTCGCCGACCGTTTTAAACTGATCCCACCTTGCATATTTTCTATAAACTAATATAAACTATCATATTAACTTTAACTTTGCAAATAATTCACAGTTTTAAAAAAAATTACCTTACATTTCTATAAAATCCAATTAGGCATATTCGATAGGATTAACCTAAACCCGTCATTTCTCGCCGCGTTTCCCAAGATGATTAAGTTTTTTCGATCGGAATCCCTATCTAATACGAGATAATGAGCGAATTTTGTCAACAACGACCACTTATGGGCTTACGCTGCCCATCCCCGAATTAATTGACGATAATGATTTTTGCTTGGTCATTGGTTATGGTATTGGTTGCTTGCGCCTCGACTGAAAAATCCAGAAAATCTCTTCTTAAGTGATATTCGAGGTAACATCTTACCGCCTAGATCCGAAAGGACAGTATGGGAAGTAGAAGTTGAGAGTCAGCCGCGTGTGAAAAAACTTTTAGTGTTATTTGTGTTCATGAGAATTTCTTTAAGGGCTTTGTGTGTGTAATAATAAAACTGGCAAAAATTACTGATACACTAGATACGTGGATCTATTTAAAATCTCAAAATCTCCTAATCATGAAGTATGGCTAGTTATGGCACCCTGTTATGTGTAAAACGATTTCGTCCCGTTGGCTAAAAGCTCGTGTACTGCCAATTACTTACATCGACGTAGCTGCTAGAAGGGGTCCAGGTGTAATTTAAAGCCACTCATCTAACTACATAAAACTAAGTACGATCGAATCTCAGGAAAATTACATAAAGAAATTTAATTTATAGAAATACATCGACAGGTAACCCATACTGTTTCTTGCGAAAATTTTTTAAATAGAACGAGCGAAACGAACAAAGAGGGTATGGACAACCTGCGCTGGAACATTCATTTCCAACGTCAAGGTCATTACGGCTAATGCAGGCATCACTGTTCTTCTCAACACTTAACCATCAAAAAAAATACTTACCTTGCAGATAAACACTCCAAAAAATGACTGACAAATACAAAATCAATATCGTGAACACCCGTTCGGATTCGTCCGAAGGTTCAAGATAATTGCAAGATAAGAACACATCACCAAACCATGTACTGCACAAAACTTTTCAAAATTTTAAAGGCCTTAAAAGCTTCACCGTTTACCGCTCATAAGATGTGGGGATACTTCGATTAACTGTGTTAACGGAACACTAAACTAAAGTCAATCAACTGCTTTTTCGTTTCAAACTAGATACTTCTAACCGATGCACACAAATCATTCTTCCACAAAAAAGCTCTTACTTACCGAGACATCTATATGTCGCTACGACGCAGCCCCCATCAAGCGCCGAAAATATATTAGGCTTACTAACAAGTAGGCGTTCTATGAATTTCTATTTTTTGCGGCAGCACTAACAGGGAAACCGTGACCTCGTGTTGGCATTTATTGGCCTTTGCTCTAACTAGTGTCAAAGAAGAAAAGAACTCGATATATCTCGTCAGTGTTATCATCTGTTAGCCAGCCCGGTTTTTTTCTCTCTTTCGTTTTTTCATACTCTACCTGTAAATAGCAAAGTTTGTCCGCGTCAGTTTTTCTTTCGCCGTTGTTTGAATTTCGCTTCTTCAGAAACGACGTTAAAGATTTACTGAAGGGAAAAGGCTTCCGGTTCTTTATGTTATCGAATATGGGTATCGCCATATACGAGTAAGCCGGTCGTCTCCAAAATCCTCTAATTCCAAAATCTAAAGATGTTATCGGCTTCAATATAAACCGGAATTAAGGGCAGACCTTCTTGGCGACGATGTGTGATGTATACGTCAAACAACGATTTGACGTCCACAAAATTATTTGCTTCGCCAAACATACGGGGACTGCTATACTTTCATGTACTGAAGGTGCATATATCGTACAAATACTATGTATCAAAGCGAAAGAAGCACAAGTTCTTCTAGGTACCGTAAGGGAACACACGAGGTCTATTTTTAGCTTTCCCCTGTCGATCACTCTGTCAACGGGGACTCGTAAAACCAGAGCACAGAAGGCTACGGGCAGGCTTGTCATATAAGGCAGAACGTATATTTATACGGAGATATTTCGAAACGAACCTACGGGAAATATTTGACTATGTAATACGGTTTAACCTCTAGCTGAAGGATAAACAGGATTGGCAGAGGTGACATGTTAAAACAGATGCCCACATAGATCGTTGGCTTTTGCGAAATGCTTCTGCTTAAGGGACATGACGGCACTGTGTGAACTGTGTGCAGTTGCGGCGCTTGTGTCGATTCATCCAAAATACCGTACTTCATCTAGTCAATCCGTACGTGTCTTTCGATGTAAAAGACACACCAATTTTATGGCTTTCCTAAGTATGAATTTTCCCTTTAACTTTTCCCTAAATGGACTCTAGATGAAAAGTCGGTTTCACTTGTACCAGCTTAGCGCCAGCCAAAACAACAGGCCTGCTCTTGTATATATATATATATATATATATCTATATATATATATATATATATACATTTTCCTTTTGTTTGACACATTTATGTTTTAACTAACATATCGTAGTAACACAGTCGAGCTTAAATAATTGAATTAATTTACGCTTTGTCCCCTTGTCTCAAAATAAACAGCAGACCATGGTAGCAATCAATGATTTAACGGTATAACATTTGTAGGCAAAGACGACAGTTTAACACAGAGTCGTGCGAGGTCGCAGAGCCGTCTTCGACGCCTGAACTCTTTTGCCTCTTTTATCTCCCCTTGGCATGTCACTCGTCCGTATTTCAAAGCGTTACAGCGACAAAAAGTCAGGACGTTTGAATATAATTGTTAAGGTGCGGGGGTGGGTGGGGTAAAAGATCACACGAATCGAGAGGGTCGTTCTGTTTGCGCATGACGCCGCCTCAGATGTGATAACACGAAATATTGACTTCGCGGCAACGGTATTTCGCTCTGACAATATAGCTCGCTACGGTGGAATAGCAGCCGTAACACCGAAAAATTTTATATATTTTTATAAATATATTTTACGGCTTATAATCTAGGACGCATCGGCTAATCCTGATATAGGGCTGGGGTGAATCGTGGTGGATGCACAACCCATTATGGGCTTACCATGCTTCGGATCTGGTTGTTTTATAGGTCGCTTGTCGTGCTGACATGCGTATTCGAACAAATAGCACTACTGAACGTCTGGCATGATGCTACGGGGATATGCCAGCGATTGGTGCCAGTCTTGTTTGTAACAGGGAAACATTTACATCCCGTATTCGAGAATATACTGATATTTTTAAAAAGTACTTTCTTCCAAAATCGATTGAGTTCGTCAAAATGCACGCTGTTATTACAAAAACTTTTATTAAAATGCGCAGTACTTTTGTAAAAATGCAGCTCAAAGGACTTAACATCAATATTTACCCGTTATTAAAAAAGCTTAGTAGTGATTCTGCTAAAGTATACTTAAACCCTTTTAGGGGAGCACTCTATGCCTGTGCCGTTTGTAATACTCCCCATTTCCGATGTATTAACATCGAACCGTATTAAATAAAAATCATATTATAAATAGTAGGGCTTGCGGTTATACTAACATTATGCCATTAAGGCGACTGCCTCGGAGGTGCAATCTTGAAATAAACCACGACATATTTAATTGTGTTTTTTTCACAGGACTTGGGCCTTAATTGCTTGAATTGCGCATCTGATCTAAACTTTTACCACCGGTGCGGAGCCTGCTCTTTTAGACTTTACTTTGCAAATAATCCCATAGGGAAATGTTTACCGGCAGTAAGCCACGGGGCGGCACTGGCACCGTTGCGTCAGAAAATTGTGCGCTCGCTAAATCACTCCTTCAGCAACCTCGACACTTCATATGCACAATAGTAAATGGCGACGCGTCGTTGGAACCGCGAAGTTTCGATTGATCGATATTATCCCTATACATTTCTCAGAACTTTCAGCAGATAGCCCTAGGGTATGTGTAGGTATCGAAAACGTTTACCGTTTCCCTGTGCAGTCTCAGCTTGAGATCATTTTTCCCGTGCGGATTTCGTTGCGTCCATCTTCCCCACTTTCGGTTTCAGGTAAACTTGCTTCATATGCGTTCGTTTATGCCGCAGTGGCCTACACCTCATAATAATATGAAGAATAAATATAATTTCGAATCTTATAGCCGGTTTTTAGTTAAACATTGTTTCGGACTGCTGGTTTCCATGATCATCCTCTCTAAAATGAACGTCCTAACTCCTTTCGAACACTTACGTTAGAATCGTTAAACAATGCATGCAAGTCTTACGCAAGAAACGTGGCAGCATGACTTCGGTTCGGACGTAATGCTTGATTCAGACATAAATAAATCTACTAGTATATGATGATTTATAGCCCAGGTAACGTTCCACGAAGGACCGGTTGATAAAGAAAGTTTATTAGTCATGCCGGAGTTATAAACTCGAAGATTTCGAAGACCTGCAATAGCCTACTATGAATGTGTACTGCTCATAACTCACGGTCAATCATTATTTTTAGCATTTGCGTAGTCTCAGTAACATTTGCGAAGACCCTGGTTCCATGCTGACAATACATTGATCTTTAATTCAATAATAAAGAGAAATATAGAATTTATATTTAAAACGTCGAAAAACTATTGCTCATTTCCCTGCTTCGTTTTTCTCCTGAAAAGCGATTCAATGATGTTATCTACGTACGACCATAGAACACGGGGGCGGCTCGGATGTGGGTTCCGGCCTTGACGGTTCGGCTTCGTTTCGCCGAAGCCGCTATTTTGTACTAATTTTCAAATCGTCCCTGATATTTCAATCCAAATCTTCGTTGACACCGAGGAGAATTTGGCAGAATCGCCCTGTACGATCAGAGCGTCATACGCTATGTATGGGTATATTCCCCAAGTGGCAAGATGGCAATGTAGTCTTCCGTTATGCCTCGATGCTCGATTATTTTCACCCATTGGCAACAGCAATTAAGCG
This sequence comes from Varroa destructor, assembly GCF_002443255.2. NCBI lineage: Eukaryota > Metazoa > Arthropoda > Arachnida > Mesostigmata > Varroidae > Varroa > Varroa destructor. Next base: position 8,110,866 of record NW_019211454.1, on the reverse strand, counting down.
ATCAATATCAAATCTTGGCCAGACCACGCCTACCGTAGTATATTGAAGTGGACCCGTTACCACAGTCATATATGAGGTCCACAGATGCTTAGTGAGACCTTTCAATGGCAATTAACGTCGCGCGTCTAGCCGCAAGGTATATTATATTTAAGATTATAGAAGGTAAAACAAACAGAGTACCGTGACACTAGCAGAATAGACAAGGGCTGCGCTGGTCATTTACTGATACCTACTGGTGTTTACGAATGTAAAACTCAAAATTTAGACTCCTACAAAATCCTACGTGAAATGTCTATCGCTAACCTAGATCACTTCCGACTGGAAATATGCTGGGCGTTCGATAATTGGCTTGTGCTATAAAATAAATAAGGTTATGCACCTAGGAACTGTTAGAAACGAAACAAAGGCTTCATTAAATGTTTTTTTTTTTTCAATCTTTTTGTTTTTTTTAGTTGCCGTCACGTGTCCTGCATATTTTGTGCGTTTTTCGTTGATAGGACACCCCGTTAGCAGGTTATTGTTGAAGTAATTTAGTTGAATTAATTAGTTTGTTTTCCCAAACCTAACGAATTTATGACATGAAAATGAACATACTGGTCCCGAGCGACGCTGATGCCATTTGCCTAGGTAGGTGAACTTTACTGATAAAATGACAAGCATCATTAAAAGTAGTTCGGATTTGACCGATACGAAATATGTCCACTAATGTTATACTCCAAAAAAAGTATGTATACTTATTAGACATTATGCATGAAGGGGCAGAGACTCATTATCTTTTTACGTCCGTTAGCCAGTGTCAGCCGCAATAAACCGTGCTATAACATTTCATTTATCTCACATTATTAACCATAGTATAAATCTGTAGACAGAATTTTATTGTATTTTGCGTTTGAAATCTGTTCACATAAGTACCGAAATTTCTGAGTCTAGATAGGTCCTTAGATATATTTGGATCTATGGGATCGAATGTTATACAAAGGTCGCCGGCGGAAGTTCTCCATACATAATTATAATTAACTATTGTAATATTATGTCAATGTAGAGCTCTACTCAGCAACATAGCGAAGAATTAGAGGGGCAACACGCCAAACGATGGTTGTTCTCTGGCTTTATCTTATGGCTGCTTTGCTCTCAGCCACTGCCTACTCATCGATACGTAGTTGGAACGTGGACGTAACAGTGGGACACGGCGAACCGCTTGCTGTTCCGTCACGGCAGAGAAATGCGCACGTCAGTATAAGAATCACACCAGCTAGCTCTATCGGGCACATAGCAGATAAACAGAATAGCTTTGGCATAGTTTCTATTTGTCCAGTGTGATGCGATACTGCGTATGGAAACGATGATGCTTGTCAAGACGTAAAAAACTTGTGGCTTCAACGTATCACAGTTCTTAAGTGATCTAAGGACAGGAAATTGTAGAACACAAGTTCTGTTGCACTGGCATCCAGAATCAGCCGCCTTTTCGCATACATAAATTTCTGATGTGACGGCACCGTCATCCATGTATTGCCGTAAATCAAAAATCTGCGAGCTATCCAGAAAGTAAGCATGCATCTCAAGAAAAAACACCACTTGGTGCGGCATATCGGCTTCGCGACGATCTAAAAACTTTGGAGTTGGGCTACCAGTAGATGATCTCAGACTTTTTTTTATACCCCATATGGTATAAAGACCCCCCTTTTCTTTCAGCGACTTGGACCTATCCAATAACATAATCGCATTGTCGAAAAATGATTCGGATACGTGCCTGATCATGGCATATAACGTCGAATGGTCTCCCTGTTCTGGATCTCAAAATTTCATGTCTTTCTAATATTCGAGTAATTGATTGAAATTAAATATTGCTTAAAAATTGGTTAAAAATTAAATATCTGATCTTTTTAGTTGTTTTGCCATACAGGTCGCACTGAACATTTTTATATGCGATCCATTGTTTTTGTAAGCTAGGTGCTTAACGTCTGTTCTTCTATCACTAGCCCGAAGAGATTTCAGATAGTACTGAAGGCAAATAAATGTGGCGCAATTTTTCACTTCAGATCGCCTCTAAATATAATGTATCAAGTTCAATATGGCAGAACGACATGCTACAGAAGCATAGGTACGTCATGCACTTAGGCCATACAAGAATCATTGGAAGTTGTATCGCTGTGTAAAGATAAAAGTAGTCGCCGAGCATCTTCTTCCAGTTGTGGGTGTAAGTAAAAATTGTTTTCTAGAATCCACCCGTATAGCCACAGCTGCTGTAATTTACTCCCCTCTGTGGTCCATTTACTAGAAAAAGAGCTCTATTTACTGAATCGGACGTTGGGTGCAGCTGCTGGTGCGGAAAGACCTCCCGCCAATTGAGGCGAACTTTCTTATGGGTCGATAATGCGCAAAGCCATCAGTGGCCCACGGCTAAATTTACGCTTAGCGCCCTATCTTGCTGGGTACTAAATTTCTATAGGATATTGGTGTAGGATTCTTTTGTCTACTTGAAAAGTAGATAGTGCGAGAGTACGCCTTTGTAACGAAGCACAACAGCGTAGAGTCGTTCTTGATTGTTATTGTTGGCCCTATTCATATTGTAAGCGGTAGCTTGCTATTAATGTGAGACTATGTCGCCTGATGACGTTCATAATGATAATGGCGACCTTGTACAAAGCGTAAACGTGCATTACCGGATTTGCGCGTAGTTTCATCGTTTCCTACGCTGTAAGAGGCCGAAAAGTGGATGAGAGTGAGGTTAAAAGAAGAAGAATTTAGGCAACGCTATCGTTGAAAACAACAGTTGCTACGAAAAAGGGAAAGATCGTTCCCGTATGTTAAAAGTTCTTCTATTCTTTCGTCTATATACGATTACTACACCTATTTCATTCTCAAAACAGTATTAATTAAAAGCACCATATTGGGCAGGAAATAGGGCTATGTGAGATTTCAATGGTTTAGCGCAAAGACATCAGTCATTCAAAGCTAAAGGGAACATTGTTTTCCTTATAGAAAGGTCTTATGACACAGGCAGCGTTGCTTTATAGTTATATACTGTTAGGTTAGACAAGTCGAGGACCATGATTGGCCTTCCGTAGGGCCACATAGGTGCGAGCTCGGCTTCTAGAAGGCTCAAGCGATGGGACATTGACTGGCTGAACAGTAACAACGCGCGCACCACTCTCCAAAGCCTGCGTGACTATGCGCCACACTGTTCATAGATCGACAACCTTGTTTGAATTACGTGTTACGCACACAAAGTTATCTAAATTACTATCAAAAGTAACTGCACGTGATACTGGATACGACGCGTCAGTTCAACTTGATTTACATACACGTACACGTACGCTTAGGCTTTTTTCCTTTGTAACATTTCATAGGTACTCGAAACGCGATGGTCCATATAGCTTGGTATACGTATGACTGAATGACGTCTATCCAATGTGATTCGTTTTCACATTTAACTTGAAAAATACAATTTCGGGATAGGCAAAATTGTCGTAGAAACACTAGCTAATGCTTTTGTCTCTTCATAAGTGAAACAAATGTTCAATGATCGCAGCATATAGACTTCCGTTTAAAATTCAATTAAGCAGAAAAAAAAATTCAGTAACACGAAATGCACCAGATTTCTGATCCGTGTGCGTCTCGCTCATTTTGGTTATGGTTTCTACGAATTCTAACTTGAGATATTGCTCTAATAGCTGGAACAACCACCGAGTCGGTTACTTACGTGAGTAGAGCTGTCTCATCTGACGGTTTATATGTGCCAGCCGTGTAACAAACAATATGGCCTATGCGGACGTCGTGGCGCTTAGAGATTTCTTCTATTTATTCTAGCCCCGACAAAGCAAACAAAATTGTACAGGATCTATATTTTGTAAATAGGCTTTGGGTACAAATCAGCGCAATAGTTTCCATTCATGTTCATGAAGCTGGTCGGTTGCATCGCGAGAGGTTGTAAAGCATCTGTGCTTACGCTGGATCTCAATAGCAGATTGGATACCGGGAGCGATAAGCGCTTGAGTCATGCACAACAGTGTGGAACTTTCATCGAAATTTATCGGCAGATTTTTTGTACTGACCCAAAGGATCTCTGCGAAGTAAGTTTTTTTGAAGATTCAATAATGACTATCTGCATTTTCAGCTGTGACAGGGTGTCAGCTCTGTCGTAAGTGATCCTTTGATCGATTAGTTTTCATTTTCATATAATTTGCGTAAAAGCCGTCCAGTTCTATGGAAGCACAGATGTAGGATGATAGAAGAGAATGGGATTTTTCTTTCAATCTACGTTTTCCATCGGTTCTCTATTCAGCAGATCAAATGCTGCAAAATCACCAAGATCGGCATCTAAGAAACTTGTCCGTTGCCCACGTTCGTGAGCAGAGCCGTCATGCACTGGCGCAACGTATCTAGCTTCTATTTTATGTACCTACTGGATAGCTATATTTACAAATACGAAATATGGGGACTACTCATCCTAACACCAGCGCACCTTTGAAAACCTTATTATCGTTAAGCTATTAAATAGGGACGCCATCCAGATAACATAAGTAAATTGTCAATACCTTCTTAACGGCGACTAAGTGCCTGTGTTTCATTCGTCCTATTCAAAATCTGCCGTGCCGACTACCCGGCGTTAATATTAGTTTCCTCCTTCATATAGCTAGGGTACACCTCTAAAGAAAGCATTTATATACATGTATATAGCATGTATGAAAACGTACGAGCAGAACAACAAAAGAACACCGGGAATTTCATGCAGGGGCTAGGCCGATCCCAATGCTACCGCTAGCGTTTTGACCAAGTCTTATCATCGACAGAGTAAGACAACAACAAGAACTGCACCGTTGTGAAAATCTCCTATTTAAACATCAAATCAGTCATGCAAAATAGCCAATATGTGCAAAGAGGTTGTTTCTGCTTTTATGTTAACGTTCTCTCATAATATGCTGTGTGTTCGAGGGACACAGTGGGCGTCGATAGATGAAACGCGCCTGGATCAGCTGCCGGTTGATGACGTACCCCATTGATACATGCAGTGACCATTCAGCCATACGAGAATAGTTTAAGGGTTTGAAACTGTTATAAACAAACTTCATGTGCTTCGTACTTGAAAGAATGTCCACGGTAGATTCTAGAAGATTCAGGACTTTGAAATGAAGAGGTCGTTTATGGCAGGATAGCTGTGTTTGTTGAGTTCTGTCAATGTATTTACCGATTCCATGACTCGGATGATAATAACTTGGTTGGATTTATGAGACACCAACTAGACAAGTGAAGACCACTAAGTCTAAGCTAAAACAACTGCCTTTCTCCTTGGATTGCCTAGCTTACAACTACTCGTTGTTGACCTTTGAATATGGACTGGCCATACCATTGCGCAAAAACGTATTGGAGACCTCTATTCAAGAGCACTGCATTCTTTATTCCGCTTTTTCAGTAGCTGGTTTTCACTCTTACTTCTTTTGGTTGACTACCCAGGCCTGTAGAGTGTCTCAGTCTGTTTAAAGGCCTGGCCTATTTTCGATCTGATGCGCGAACGGCTTCTCCTCGCCGGAGAGCTTCTTCACAGATGATTCTATTTCCCGCTTTCTTTCTGTGAAGGCAGTGGAAATAAAAGCGTCAAATAACGAATGATCCGCAGGCTCCAGGCTGCTCCACAGCAGTTGGTAACAAAATGGTTGGCACGGCAAGCCACGTGCAGTAAGATACGACACCTTAGTGAGCTATAGCGAGAACGATTTAGCTGCCCGCTAGAAGGGGAGATGGTCATTGTACCACAACCAAGGAAGCTGTCCGTGTATGCACACAGTATACACAAAAATTCTACAGATAGACCCGATTCACTGTGGCGGACATGTCGCTGCTATACTTGAAAATAATGTTGTAATAGTTGAAGATACAACCGGATGCACTTCGCAGTAGAATGGTAATGTACGAGTTTAAGTTTGAAAGCGCAAACAAGTATTTGGAGGGATATCGATTTGGCGCGGTAGTAAGTATTCTGACGCTTCAGTTTCTGCATTACCCAGCATTTCGTTTGTTCTAATATTAGGACACTGTATGCCACCCGAACCAGCGAGGTGATTAGCTCACGAGACTCATAAATAAATTAACTTCAGAAACGCTCTATGGCGACAATGGCTAAATAGCTGGACGAACTATTCAATGTTCTATGTGCTCAGTTTGGCGCGTCAGCCAGTGGCTAATGTTAATGGTAGTGTTAATGCAATATGTCTTCAAACAAACGTTTCGCCTCTGTTCCTGTCTGGGTAGAGGATAGACTTGTTAGTTCATTGCTAGCGTCTGTGTCATAGATTTCAAAATAAGTACGCTACTTTGTGCCATCGTTTTAGCAGTGCAACTGTGGCCAATATAATACCGAAAGGGCCTGGTCGACATTCGCGAACGCTATACAAAACCTCCGTAGAGTTCAGTGAGGGTGGGGTTTGAAAGAGCACTAACAATCGCTTGACGAGCCATATCCCAGATTTGGGTCTCAACTTCCAGGTTTCCTTAACAGTGTTTACTAAGGCTACCGTCACTGGAGCTGTAAATAGATACGATATGTCCGGTTCGCGGGCAACTCGAAACAATCAACGAAACCCCCGTTCGTCAGAGTTTTGCTTTGACCGCACTTCGAACCCCGCTGCGATCTAGCAGTAGCACGTTAGTATACATCCCAATACTAGCATATGCTATCATCCTATCGTACTTAAGTGGAGAAATAGACGCTTCCTAAGTGCACACAGGCACTCATAAACAGAAGGGCAGCGTTCAATTACGTGCTTATCATGATTTCCCATAATTGGTACTTGCGTTTTTCTCAATACGACATTTATCATAGTAGCGAAAAGAAACGTAACTGCAGCATAATAGGGTTTCTCATGTAGAGCGAACGTTGGCTTGGTGTGGACGTGTCGTTTAAGGGACTTATGCTTAGAATCAAAGCAATGATAGCCGTAGATCCAGACTTCCCGAAGGTGGAAAACTGAGCGAGAAGTTTAGAAGTGAAAATTCTGGCAACCATTAAGAGACATTTCCTGCTGGCGAAATTGTCTGATTTACTATATAACTACCATATGGAAAAATTGCAACGGGGCAATTGCCGTGTGAGGCTGTCTACATTACGAGGACAAGCTTGTTCGGGACGTGTTTCTTAATACTTAGGCAAGAACGTTATTGGGTATGCGTATATTACTGCATGGAAAAAATACAGTGCTTTTGCTCTTATTGTTTAAATATTTCCAGTTTCACCTCCAATAGCTAAGCCTTTAGGCGTTGCTTTGAACGGTTGGCTTCGGCCACCATACAGCAGCTAGCAACAAAACATGACCACCATAAGATCCTAATTTTGCTGGGCAAACACGTGAGCACTATACGAGTATGGAGACTTCTATAAGCAAGTATATACCCATGAATGACAGTGAAAATATACTTCTAACGAATAGCCTGTACATAGGTAGATGCTTCACTATAGAAGCGAACTGCCCTACGAAGTGCCCAGTACGCGAAATCCAATCGTCATTGCGATACCATATCGCGAAGTATTAGCGTCACGGTCGCAGTGATACTCCGTAACGTTTTGTTCAATCTGCGAATATGCCCTTAGTGTACAGGCCGTACATCTGAAACTGTTACCTTTGGGAAACTCATATTGTTCTCCGTGGAAGATCAAACCTCAACTCATTCGAGAAGGACTCGTGATAGACTGATTCGCTGAAATAAACAGATAGTCAGTCAGCAATGTTCATGTTAATGGCGTAATTTTTTTGACCGAGTAAGTATCATTTGACCTACGAAGGACATAATGAGGCCGGAGAAAAATAACACCAATAAGGCAGCCAGATATTAGCAGATATTTGAAAACAGCAGGAGAAGATGATTAGACTTGTGAATATAAACACATAGATCGTACAAATGTTTGCTATTTCTATCATGCTAGTGCCGCTCTTAGTTACACCGTTCCCAACGAACCTGACTGCGGTAGGTAACCTTCAACTGAATTTTTTTAGGGAGTTTGCAACGGAAGTCTGCTATTGGCAACATTTATACTCGCTCGAAATGCGTTTACATATATATAATGTTGATTCTTTAGTTATTGGGTCTTATGCGATCGAGGGATTAAGGGATTGTGCACGAATACTACATAATAAGGAGTTTACAATGAGGTTACATAGTTGTGCACTTCAAGAAACGACATTTGTGCTACGCGAGTACTAACTTAGCGAATTATTAACTCTGTTCTAACCCATGTACGCGCTGGTTTTTCCATCGATTCTTCACTACTTTACAAAATGTGTGCATGTCAAATTATCAGCCTAAGCTTTGCAGGCCACTGACCCCCAAACGAACGTATGTTACTGTTAATATTAATTCGCATTTTTACAAAGTATCACCTATTGTCTTGCGGCGAGTGACGACTGCCGAGTCCGATGGGCACTCCGCAACTACTTCAGCTGATTCTGAAGCCTTGTTTGCTTGGAGGGGCTCGAGTTATTCTCATAGTGTTATCCTATTGCGAAAGTCGATGATCCAGTCACTATGATAGTGCTTACCTAGTGGAACTTACCTGCAGATGTAAAGAGATGATCAAAATCGTTAGATATTATATAACTTGTAGTAGTTACTTTCGTGGAAAACAGAATTTGCTAGCGAAGCAACCTTTTATTAGCTACAAGGAAAACTTTTGTAATCACTAACGCGGGTGAAAAATCTAAACGGAAGATCACAAAAACATAAATAAGAATAATACGAAGATTTAACTTTGTCATGAGTACCTAGCTAACATAATCGCTTTCTTTAAAAACAGCCTGTAAACTTGCAAAGAGCTTTCTTGAGTTAAAGTTCAAAGATCAACTTTCTGCTCACGTTCCTCGAAGTAATTTGTGAATGATGTACATTAAGATTTGCTAGGGATATATTCGTTGTTTTTGTATGTAGCCTTAGATGTATTCTTACATTAAAATATACTAGTACTCCATTTTATTGCTTTGTACATCGAGCGAGATGCCCTCATCGCGCTCTCAGTACCTTTCCATATTCTGTTAATTAAAGAGTGCGTGTTCCAGTAGCAGTTGTTAAAGGGCCTGCTGTACTACACTGTCGGGCTCTGTCCTTGGGAGCTACAGGCGCTTCAGCGTTTTATCACAGTCAAAGTTCTATGCGTCGCATACCCCGTATCGTTAACCAAGGCCAAAAATAAGCCGGTTTTCTCAGTTGCTCATTTAAGCGGCCCTACAGCTCCCAGTGTAGTCAGTGTGAAGGGCTGCCCTTGTCGAAACTGCTTGTTGACGTGCCTATGAACGCTTGAGACAGTTGACGTTGATCGCTGAATTTCGTGCCTTAGCACACGTTGAGGTCATGCAGTTTTTTACTTGGACCAAAATAGCAGCGTTCGAGCTAATGGTCTTCCGACAGCGAACGTTCTTCGACATGATTGGATAGCTCTGGTGAGCTGTGAACAATAGATTGCGTCTCGTTGAGTGTAACCCTCTGGATCGTCTTTCCTTTTTACAATAGTTCTATTATCGGCGACTAGCCTGGTCCGGCCCGTTAGCGTGCTGGTCGACGGACTTAGAAGTTTGCTTGTCCCAATTGAACACTAAGAAACCCTCCGTCCCAATAACTTTCTTGAACTAGCTGACCGCAGTTCGGGTTAAGCAAACGCTGAGCTAATCAACGGTTAGGTTGGTTGGTATATGCCAAAATTATATAACTAAGTTCTTCAGTAAGTGCTTCGCAGCATCATCTGATAAAAGTCGAAAAAGAGACACAAAGGAATGCTTTCCAAGACGCCGCTGGATTAGCCGGTGGCCGACTTTTGGTCTATCTTGCTTTGAGTAATTCGGGTTCGCTTCGGCAGATTTCGAATCAGTTCTAAGTTTAACTCTTCGTAATCGTACAGCTCTGCCCGCTTAGCACACGTCCACTTTGCTTGTAGCCTCACCGTACAGACGCTCCGGGATGATTTAGTGACCTTACACCATAAACAAGGCGTCCTTGAGATCATTATTGCGGACAACACGAGCTACTCTCGTAGTCGTCTTTTTCGGGACCCTTTGACGCGTACCAGTAATGGTCATCTAAGGATCGCTCTCGGGCCTTTTTAGGCTAAGGGGCTTACCCTTAACCCAGGCATAGACACACAATTCGTTTCATACTGGGAGCGAGCCATCTGTACCAGATGTAAAACTCAAAACATGGAGGCTAAGGGACTAGCGGAATGGACGGTTAGGGGTGTTGTCGAGAATCCGTCTGCGGCCTTGTTAGAGCGTGCAGCTTGTCGGTAGGCTCTTACGCTTATCATCAGCATCACAGAGAATGAAAACATAAAAGTAAGCATCAAATAAGTTTAGGGTTCACGGTCGTGCTGCTCAACGAATCTCCAGTGCCGCACCTACAGAGGGCCTGTCATTGCGGCGTCGTCATCGCGTAACGGGGAGAAACTAGTTGCGTCCCCCAGCCTCTGAGGCATATCTATTTACTACTCGGCTTATCTTTTAAAAAATGCTAACATTGCTAAGATGCAAACCGGGGTAGGGGGGGGGGGGGGGTACGGAAGTGCCGTCTCATGGCATACATACAGTTTGCAAACGACTAACAGGATGTACAAAAATGTTAGGGATTGAAATAGGATTACCTGGTTGCGTTGGCCGACTCAACAACCGTGATGATTAAAACATAATTTGTGTATTTTTGTTTGAAATATGCGCCTACCTTGTTATAATAGATGAGGCCACATGGAAGGCTTTTTCTTAGCATCTACCGTACCTGTAGGTTCTTCAATATAAGATTAAGGTCAGTCGGTTCTCTGACTCAAAGCTTCAAGCGCAGTGCTACCCTTAGCGGCAATTAAATCTTGCGTTTTGTTACGCGCAGAGTTTCTGCTGCGTAGGGTCAAAAACAAAATTGAGTATAGGCTTAGCTGGTGTCTTCCCTGCAAGAATGTGCTGTTTTCATCTACTCAGTCTTTATTAGGCTGGCAGCCATATGATGGCAGCGAGCTTCAAAGCTAAGCTTGATAAGTGAAGGTCAAGTGTGAAAAATATTTTTTTATAAATAAGAAAGGTTTAATGACAGACTGAGCATGCATAGAAATCCATAAGGAGCCACCAGTATTAATAACGCGAAACACGCATGTCCTCCTGCCTTAGGCATAACTTAAGCAAGCAACTTCAGCTATTTCGGCCTGTACTGGTAAGCCTAAATCAAGGTTAATGAGGTTACAGATGAACAATTTACCAACCCGAGTTACCCAGGTTACCAACCCGAATGTTTAAATGAGGTGACCCGGGGACAACCGGAGTTACGTACAAAATTAGTTGAACTGACGGAACTCTGTCGTAACATTATCAAAGCCATCACTAACTCTGGCAGTTTCTTCTGTTTTTACATCCTGGTTCACTTAGAATGGCAAAGAGTTATCGTGTACACACGAGACTGCCATCTAATAGCGAACGTCGTTGACGGAACGTAAAATAAACCGAAAAGGTTTTAGCATAGATCCTTTAAAAACGCCAGCCGACGTACTTGCATAGTTTTATTATCAAGAAGAACACTATCAGCAAAAATTACAGTCCACTACGTGAGAAATTATCGTTAACAGTGTACTATAGATTTTCTAGCGCAGGGATAAATTCTTGATCATTCACGAAGTTTACACGGTCGAGAAAGCTATGAGGGATAAAAAAGAAATTAATTTGCACGGTTAGAGTAAAGGCCCTGGGAACATCAAGGTAGGCTTCAGTGGTACCGCAACTTTTGGTTTTACAACAAATTTGACTTTACCCTTAAGGTATCTTTCACCAGAACTGCCGGATCAATAAATATCATAATAAAGAAAAAGATAAAATCAAATTTAGAATTTAAGAAGAGCCTCACAAACTCAGCTCCTATATCCTCTCACTATATCAACATCCCCATGTCACTGCTGTGGTAAATCTTCTATAGTTGGATTCGAAAGAGAATCACAGTGAAGTTCCTGTTGATTGGTTTTTCCCATTCATAACTTTCGCCGCGACGTAAATAGGATAATGGTTGGACGCGTCGGTTTTCTGGATTATACCGCATGCAATGTCGAAAGCTGTTCGACACCACGCGTGGCCTACCCGGTTCGGGATGAGCGTCATAGCAGATAACGAAAAAACGTCAGGGCGCTAACCGAAACTTGGATCAACTTCTACTCAAATCAATACTTCAATACTATCAAGGGATGTCGTTAAATTTTTTCTTAAGACATTGATAAAGTGCCGTACGCATTAACATGACACGGCTAGAGCTATTGTCTACGAAGTATTAGTACGTTTTTTCTATGTGACAAGTACCGAATACCGGTACACTGCGATGATATTCAGCACAGATTTTTATTTCTATGTCTAAAGGAGATGTTCCTACCGGGGAACAATTGATTTACTTTGGCAGACTTAATCTTTTCAGTTTAGTACTTTATATTAAACTCTTATGTTTTGAATTTTCCGTTCGATACCGCCATGAAACGTTCCGACAACCGACTATTCGGTAGTACGTAGCATCGTGTACTGCTACGGAAAATAAGCAACGAGATCTTCTGTAGCTGTGACGTCGAACAGCTGACTGGGTCGAGTCACTATTGAGTTGCGTCTCAGGTAACGCTAAAACCCCATAGATACTGTCGTAACGGGAACCCCGACGGCAACGCTCGTACTTCTCTACTGCATCGCCAAGCGCAAAAAAATGAGAGTATAAGAAATCGACTAGCCGATGATGCGGCGCCGAGTTCGCAAACCACTTCGTTGTTCCTATGGCACAGGCTCAGTAGTTGACGAGGGCGACGCGGAAGCTTTAGGTTGCGTTGTGATGTATTACTAACTTGTCAATTCGTCTGCATGTAATACAACAAGCGACACTTCTATCCGTCGTTGACCGTCGCTTGATATCTTAACGCTCGAGACCTGTTTTAGTACTCGGTGTTGCCGACAAACGACGCTGAAGCGACTCGTAAGTTTAGTAAATTGGTTTCCTTACACGGAGCCTGTTCTAATGATCGACTAGCTTGAACGGGCTTGCGGGTGCTCTGAGCGCTTTCGAGCAATTCAACATTATAACGTTTCGTTAGAAATTTAAGATTCAACCACTGTTGCATAGACAGCCTGATTGAACGTCGTGCCTCGTAATCCAGGTTGTGCGCCAATGAAACCATGCAAGCCGTAGTCACATTTTTCCTAGCGTGCACACGCTGCGTCCGCACAGCATGCAGAAGTGAAATGAGCTTCCATGTGTCAACGAGTCTTTTAATCGGCGGTGATAATAATAGAATAGAACGTAATGGAACTGCTGTTAATGCTAGAGAAGATCAAGTAGCTAAACCGCCCTTGACTTTATGCTTGATTGGGCACAAGGGATTTTGGCAAAATTATGCGATAGACATATAAATACGTGAATTCGTTGTCCGAAGCTTCCCAATATTATTGCGTAAACCCCGTCGTAACCTGTTTGTTAATTATATTGGTAAAATAATAGTTTAGTGGAATACCCGAAACCTAAATAAATAGGTTATTTTCGTAACGTGTAAATGTGCTCAGGTTTGCTAAAACGGAACGCCTTCATCGCTATGAGCTACGTATGGAAAAAAAAAAACAAAGACTTACTGTTTCTTATTTTTATAAGCTGTGGCATAATTTCAATATAATCGGCAAGCTGATCCGCAACATCGTTTGTACATTGAACATTGTTCAGGTGTATTTGCCTGGTGTCGTAGCGCTTAACTAGAGTCCTTAACATGGGTGGTACCCGATCGTCTTTCTATTAATTATAGCGCACAGTTCACTTAAAGGGTTCTGACAACGGCTAGATATGATCAACCCGATTATCTGGGCAGCAAATATAGCGTGATACTGCTTTAGATTAGTCATGTATAAACGTATTTATAGGGTCTCAAAACGTCTACAATTTACGCTATTAGAAACGACTCGTTACATGAATCACTACTGGTTAATTGTGGTGCAATCGGTGACAGTAACTATAATTAACCTTACTATTAACTGTTGATGCTAAAACGACCCGGCCTGGGTTGCTGATATGCATCTCCTCCGACCCGTTCTCCCAGACTGAAATTCAGTCTGATTCGACCCAGACTGAAATCCCGGTGTTGACAAAAATTGTCACCACGAAGAACAACAGATATAGGAATACTATGGTTAGAATTGAACTGGCGGTTACAGATGAGCCGCTTGCATAGTTACCATTGCACCTTCATAAGTCTGTTGGGAAACTTCGGGTCCGTCCAGCAAAACCCATTCTGGCTAGACCCATTCCAGGCAACAGGTTATTGATGCTATACTTCTAAGGGCCTGATTCCGCGGAGAAAGGCCAAAAGAAAATGGAAGAAGGTTTACTATAAGCCATCAATTTAATAAGCCTAACAGAGAATTATTATTATTGCAGACCTTGTAGACATCCATTACACTCATGTGCTTGCTCCATCATATGGTGAACAATTGTAATGATGTCCGAAACTTCAGACGCACCCGCAGTTCTTCAATGAACTGTGAAAGTAGGCCGATGGTGTTACATTGTAGCAATTCTCAGCCGGAAACCGAATCCCAGAAATCGAACAAAAATTGCTACGTCATTGATTTTCCGCTTTGCTATAGCGGCAGCTGGAGCTTTTGCGAACGGGATATGATTTGGCCCATGCCCCATAGAAGAATAGACGAAGTGATATAGCTCGCACTTGACGAAAAGTTCATATGGTAACAACTATTTACGGGAAAAGTTTTCTGCTCTACTTATGCCTAGCATCGTTCTAACTATACAACGGAGATATATTGGTGTCTATCCGGCTAAGTTAGTGACGTGTAGAAGAACAAGTTCACCGTCAAAGGTTGACCCGGTCAACCAAAGTCGTTTACCGAACCGCTGTGTATTATGCATATATTTTTTTAATTTAATTATAATCATTACTATTATATTAGTATCAGCATGAGTTAATTATAATTAATAGAGCTGATTATTGATCGAGCTTGTTGTGACACGATTTGAGTGGTTTGGTAGACTTATCGAAAATGCCATTATATATATGCTCCAAGCAATATCTGAGCATATCGATTAAGCTGAAGTTCAACAGGAAATTTCAGTTAAAATGAAAATCAAAGGAAAGAAATTTCAACAGGGGAATTACTTAGTTCTAACAGGTTTTACATACAAACTAGAAGGAGACTAGATTAGTGTTTTCGTACCTCAATAGGTCTTGCAGCCGTATGCGTGAACTGTGCGATGACTAAGTACTGGTTAAGTTTGAAAGTTCCCGAGAAATAATTATGAGCAAATCTGGTGATCGAAACCCTCAACGAGAAAGTCAAAAAAAACACTGATGTCAATCCTGTGAGGATCCCCGTTTTACTGTAGGGCTAACGTGTTTGTCTAGTAAAATTGAAGACATTTTGTGAAGTGATCTAGGTTCAAAACAGGGCATAGACACATTACGTTTCGTGGTGGGGCCCCGCCTTTTTTTTTGAACAATGCTTAAAGGTGTGTAAGACTTGAAATATACGGACGAAGCACAATATGCTTGCGTCTCACTCGATACGGCGTTTGGTCTATTGTCTCCGAGATAGGTTAGCAACGGACAGTCACCGTCTACAAATCCTTAGAGTAATGTCTACTGCTACGTCTACCGTAAGCTGTATACTCTCCGACACAAGTAGGCAGACAATACATTCAGACCCGAACATATATCCCCACGAAATACGTGCTCTAAGCAAATGTTTCTGCGATAAGTTCCGCGCTGCAATCGCACTTGCATGCAAAAGACTATCGCGGTTACAGACGAGTCGGATTATTGATGATTTCAATGAATGTCATTGACGCACGCAGAGTTCGTCTCGCACGAAATCATCGCCACGTTCAGTGTTGAAACGAACAGCAGTTGTGTATGACGCGGGCACCGGCTTCAACCGTTTACGCATGAACTACAAGTTTTTACAGCAACGCGTACCACTGCATTTGTTCGGTGTAACTGCGCAGGTACATCGGTCCTCACGTCGATTTCCTACAAGCAATTTCCACCCGATCATCCAATCGCTGACCGGTCGCCGCAGACGAATCTGGTGATCGGATCGGGGAGAAGCGTTCGATCGGTACGGTAATCGTTACTATGGAAACGCGAGGGAGTATCGGAATTTTTTGGAATAATTTGGAAAGTTTGGCTCTTGGGAAGAATCTATCTCGAATCGTTCCCAGCAAATCAATAATTAAGTGTAGCGCAGAAAACATGAGTTAACGTAGCCAAGAATGACTTTTACGTTAGTCTCCATAGCTTAAACGCAACGCTTTGATGAAATGAATAATTTTCTAATGGAACACCCGATCTGTGTTCGTAGCGAAAAACGACGGAATGCTATTTTTGATTCCCGTTCCGAACTTTTCAACTGAGAAATTGCATTTAATCAACATGGTCGTTCATTCGTATGATCGCATACAAACTATCTAGTTCCTATTGGTATTGAACTTTTATACTAGATAACTTGTACAACTAAACGATCGATATGTTTACCACGAGTATTTACACGTATACGACGAGCAGTGTATCTCTCTATTATTAGGTAACAAGGTCTGTGCAATGACACGAATCAGCCGTCATACTTTCTAAACAAGATGTTATTGCCAGTAGCTACAAGTGATCATACGCATTTCACGATAGTCTTCACCGGTGAATGTTTATCGTTATTACTGCATCGATGTTATAATCCAGTGTCTCTTCCGGTCGCCATTTACACCCGAGCCCATATCGTTTATGTATTTAATATACACTTTTCTTAATGTCCTTTTACTAAGACCTAAGGAATCTATTGGAAGACGATTCACTAAACAAATAATTTGTCACGCAGCTGCCCTACCGACTTCCTCGTTCTTCCCAGAATCCTTAAGCACACATTCGACTATTTTTGCAGGGGGAATCGTCGATGCTTCTTATCGCTCTTGTCCATCTCTGATAGAAATTATTTACCTTAAATGCCCCTTCCGAACGTACTCACCGGGCTTTCTGACGCTCTGAATTCCACATTTTTTCCGTTTACCGTTCGATTGCCTGGTCGTCTCTGTTGACGTCTTCTTTCTTTTCTGATCCCTGTCCACATCGTTTTCCACGACAGTTTTTTTTCCAGGTGGTTTTCTTTACGTTAAAGACTTCTATGCGTACTTTAGCGTGTGACGGGTATCTCGTTCAGCCTGCGTATAATTATTTCAGATTCCTAACGATAAGAGATGTTCTCTAACACGTCTTATCCGCCTTTAGCCACATTATGCATCGTGTTAGGTTGAGCTATTCATGCTTAGGGCAGTTTGTTCGGAGTCAACCAAATGCAAACACTTTCTTTTTCAGAGAAAAAGCGGTTTTAAAAAAAGGAGATCAATTCGATCTACCCACACTAAATCAATTTATATTCAATTCGATACCTGATTTTATGTAAGCTCTTTCTGCCTCGCTTGCCCCATCTGTTCACGAGGGAGATAGCACTTTTCTTACAGATATTTGCTGTTATCATGACGATTACAGTATCGTTTGATGGCATACTGCTTACAGCCAAACCTCCAGAGCGCGCTTTGAGTAGCATTCTTTTTAGCCAAACGTTCGAAGTTTTCTTTCAATGATTTTTTTGTTTCGATTTACCATTGTTCTCGGCATTCAGAGCGACGCTTGGTTCCTATTGCTCAATGGGTCTTCGCCTTCGCACGTCTTGTTGCCAACGAAGGTTTGCGATAAGTGTAGATCTAACCTCAAATCGGGTCCTTTGACTGCCTTGTCATCCAGCGTTGTTTCAATGGTCCAGCCTTTGGCAGCGTATATGTTCACGTACATATGTCACCGTACACCGATGGTTGATTACCTCATGCAGTGCTTTATCTATTGAAGCTTAATTGAAGCAGGAATCAAAATGCCCTTCACTCTACTACTGTGCTTGATACTATTGATATTGTATGATATATGTAGAATAAATGCGAATTGATTAATTTCCCTAGCGGATAAGTAATCGTCGAAGTTCGCACACGTCCGCACGTATGCGTCTATGCAGAAGCGCTAATTGGGGTGCATGATTGACTGCACTGATTGAGGTGAAAACTAGTGGCATCTGATTATCTATATACATTTGTTTATTGTTACCTTTCTGAGCTACAGGCAATACAAAACATTTTTAAAATCGAGTACGAATATCAAGAAGAGAATGCGTAGTACAGAGCGCTGCGGTCAAATGTTCTTCCCTGCGCTACATGGCTGCTGGCCAAACATCCGTAAGAGCCATATGCGGTTTCGGGCCAGGTGGGCATTTGAGAGCAGACAGCAGCATGAGGTGTTCGTGTGTATCGTCGATGAGAGATAGGCGCATGTAGACGATTAACGATGTCAGCTGCCATTCATTGAGATAGTAAACAGAAAAACTGTCCTTAAATTTCGTGAATACTAGAAAATGCGTCATAATACACTAAAATCATAACCTTATTGGCCTTGTAACACCACTGATCCTTCGTAATTTTGCTACAGACATTGCATGTAGCAGTGAGACACTGTCTTTTGTCTGTTGCACCAGTCGTTCTTGTAAGGCGTGCAATATCTTTCTAATCGACATGGCTGTTACTACGCACGACACATAGTGACATCAATTAAGCCTTACCTGTTCTTCTGTTATTGCCGTTATGTTGTTAATTGTAAGTAATTAATAATATTTAACAACACTAACCTATACCCGGGAAGCGTGCTTTTCTCATGATTGCTAATTATTATACTAATTAGTTATATATCTTGTTGCTACGTAACGCAGATTTAATGTAATAACAAGATCAATTTAATTTCTATATAAATATGATTTTATTTAAGCGTTGACCTTAATACGAAACGTCCCATTAAGGTCGACGCTTTAAGGACGAAAGCGCAGCTGTGTGTCACCGATTATCAGCATGTCTAAGATTATGCTCCACGCTGACAGAGAATCATCCTCGAATAATGCGAAAGGATCTGGGTTACATTTGACTGTTACTGCCGAATCGACACCAAATAATTACGCTGCATCTGAATAACCCTTTTATTACTAAGTTCAGATTCGGCCGTTTAATGCACGATTGTGACCTGACTATCAGCATGACCACAAAACAGGCCAAATCAATCTCAATCATCAAGGGCGTAGCCGTACGTCGTTCAACTGGCAGCCATCTGGAATAATGTCTAGTGGTTTAGGTATCAGACCCAAAACACGAAGACATGATATTAAGGGGGATTCACACTACAAACACAAATAAGGTTACGTAAGCCGTGACGTGATCTATTTATGTACACCTGACTTATTAAAATATACGTTAACTTAACTGATAATTTTGCAGCTTACCACACTAAAGACATTTATAGTAAAACTGTGTAAATTTCGTAAATGTTCGTTTCAAAGTACATGTCGTAGACTTAATGGTCAGTATAACATATCCATGACCGATAATTGTTCATCGTAGATTTCAATTTTTTAGAGCTCTGTACATATAATAAACGCAAGCGAGTAAAGTGCTCCGTGTCAAAAAGAATCATATCATGGAGCTATACAAATTGACCAATTAGGCTCAGTACAACAGCAACTGCCTAACAAGAACAAAAACAATGCTTCGGGGCGTTTGAAACAAAAAAAAAATATATATATATATATATGTATATATAACAGTACAGAATACAGTGAAAAGGTTTTATAAAATATCCTTTTGAGGAAGCGTTTCGACAATCTTGTTTTGTTCCTTCGTCGGGCTAAGTACACGCTAGCCTATAGACGGTTGTAACTGCGTAATTTTAAAGCAACATTCAGCGTGACATATGGTCTTTAATAGACGAGGATGCGCTTCATTTCATTCGGCTCTGGATGTCGGTGCCTGAAACCTAAAAGCTCCAGCTTGGATCGTTGGGCTAGGGAGCAGGATCAATTAGGACTCAAAAAAAAATCCTTTCCTTTCTATTAAGGGGCGATTCAGATCTAGGCATTGTCAATACATATATGGGCCGATAGTTACGACTACAACTTTTAACGGAAACGTCTCTATTGAGCATAAAAATATAACGCATTACTATGTCATAATATATTGCAGGCTTTTAAATTGATTATTTCTTAAAGCTTATTGGATAACAGGGTCAGCCAAGCTCGGACTGCCACCTTATATTAAAAATTTATTATTATTACAAACATCTATTAGCTTTTTCCGCTGCTTCAGGTGACAGTGAGCTGTCCGCGTTGTGAGCCTACTCAAAAAATATCGCCACTAGGCATCCTAAGCGCCCGCGTCAACAGCTTTACTGCACCCCTCCGGGATAAGCGAATGAGTCGTCTGTTTTAGCAACTGAGACCAGCGAAACCCACTGTAACTTTTTGTCGTGGTTTGGGCATACTAACTGATTTTTCCCAACATTTATCTGTCTGCTTAGGTAGTAATTGTTATTCCGATTGCCCTCAAGGGCAGATGAATGGATTTTCGTATAGATTTCGTATCGTTCGTGCAGGATTTCTGCCGAAAGAAGGGAACATAATATTGAATAATCATTGAAGGAACGGATGCAAACACATCGACACTAACTGGTACGAAATATAGTTCGAGCCATCCCTTAAACCCAGAATCACTGCAGCCTAATATACAGTAATTAAATTAAAACGCCGAAGAATCGTTACATTTGAATTAGTCCTGAAGCGTAACGATGGCTCGTGAGAACGAACAAGCCATTTTTCGTGTCAGATTTTGAAAAGTTAAGGCCTCCTGTTCTTTTGCCTTTTCAAGGATGAAGTAAAATAAACAAACGTATAATGATCCGAGTGAGTCAAAGTATCATTTTTTAGAAGAAAAAGTTTTATTTAGCTTGACTTAGCACTGTCTGCTTGCCGCCTTTCCTTTCAAGGCTGCGGTGTTGCGCTACGTCCGGAAGCTCTAGATGAAAACGTCTTAAGGTCTAAAATTTAAAATAAAAATTAGAATCTAAGCGCCCTTAGACAGTACTTGTAAAATGTAAACAATAACATAGACTGCGGCCAGAACCTGCATTGTGGCGTTGACGGCACAATAGTGTATTTGAGCGCTTGCTAAACTAGAGGGCCTGGGTTCGAATCTACGCGTAGACACATAGGGTTTTGTTTTCGGCGGAAGTCAACCGTCTGAAGGAATGCCTAGCGGCAGCACTGAATATCGAATTCGAAACATTTTTCTTATTGCGTTCCTCTATTGAGAACTATTATAGCATTTATAAAAGTACAATGGTCCCGAGCAAGAAGACAACACGTTGCATGTTTTTCTTTCATTCTAGCTGACCCAAATGTTCATTAATTAGAGAGATTTTCTTGGCGCCAATGAGACGTCACTCTGAAAAAGTGTTGTCATGAAAGGCTCCGCTGGACGCTCCCATAAAAATATTTTTCTTTAGAAACACTTTAGCTACTAGTCCGAACCTATCTAAGTTCACAACAAAATTTCATTATAGATGAATACATAGTACGCAAGCGAGCATATATGCATGATCATCATATTAATATTGCTCAGCGAAGATTGGAGGCCTAATTATCCGTAGTTCTATTTGCAGGACGCATATGACTGCTGTCCTGCTTTTTGTAGCACCATTTTTCATAAGGATATCGTTCGCGTTATTACCAGCCTTTCATCATCTGCCATACGCGAGGATGAATTACCATTTTTTCGCACACTCTGTAAGCTAAATGAGTCACTTCTGCCCTTTCTTACTTCGCACCTACTTATATGCTTATGGGCTGACAAGCATGCTTGCTTTTCCTGCCCAAGCTCGCCAATATGGTAAGATCTGGTGGCGTGACACCTTGTTACAACAGCAAGATGTTGCATTGTTAAGGTGTCGATCAGTATAGTTTATGAGTCTTGTCGGCGCGTACGATAGGAGTTATATCAGCCGAGCGACGAAATGTACGAGGGATAGGTATGGAGTAGGCACTATGTAGAATAGCGGAAGAAAAGAAGAGTTTGCATTTGCATTATATTGGCCGACGGTTGCGAAACGTTAGGGACAGCGTTGAAGTATGTTGTTAAGGTCCCTATATATTTTCGCTGCAAGTGAAGTCTTGAAGTGACGTAGCCTATGGACCTGATTCGCTAGAATACTGAAACAGCAACAAAAGCTGTCTGAACTCGCCGAAGCCGATTGTGCAGCTTGGTGAGCGGACAAAAAGGCAAAATCATTCGATCGCCACAAGAAGTTTCAATGGCCCATAATGTGCTTACGTTGTATGCGAGTTCTCCATGGGTGTGCATGTCCCGTTAAGAATACGTACTATTAGTCCAATGTAACACTAGATCTATAACAGGCAACTGCGCTCAACTGATGTTCTTAAGAACTAGTGGCTCCGTAGACATCATATGCAGGTTCTCCGAAAGGTTGATTTCGTTCAGGTAGAAGAAATATTGGCCAAAATAGTTAAAGGCCAATAGCTGCGGTTAAACACTGTTTCGAATAGAAATGTAAGACTTAAAACTACCTAATAACTATCTATATGTAAGACTAAAAAATATACCTCACGCGCTTGTGTGTATATTTACGGATGTGATGTAATCATATGAACAAATATATTCATAATATTAAACACCAGTAATATGGAAACATTTAGAAAATATGACGTGTGCTTCCACCTCGTTAACGCGAAACCTACGTCAGCTACGACGTTTTCCTACGCACAAACCTCTAACAGAATCGTAATAAAAAAGCGCACAAACGTTGTGGTGTTTTTGACTAGTTAGAGCAAATGGTGGTCTCAGCTCGGTCGTGAGACCGATAGGCTCTTATTTCGATATATCTACAAACTTGGATTTGGCTAGCAACAAAAGCTTCACTCAATTAAAAAAAAAAACATATTCCATATAGATGTCAAGGAGCCACTGGCATTTTTGAACGGAGTAAATCGGATTGTATACCTTTTCGCCCTTGGAAAATCAGCTGTTTGTTTCTTGCAGTAGCATGATACCGCTATACAATAGATGTCTAGAAGCACCTCATTTGGTCATGAAGCTTCAATAGATTTACTCTTGGATCCTGTATTAATCCATCACAAAAGACTCAAATGTGGCAACACCTTTTGTGCATATAGCGTATGGCTGAATTTACATGAGTAACCACGCTTGACGTAAGAAGAACGAGCTTGACTTAAGAGAGGACTAGGCGAGTTAACGGCTGGGTAACGCGTTGATATAATAGCGAGCAAGTGCATTTCTATTATTGCGAAACCGAGATCAGTATGAAAGGAGCTTTCGCCTCTGTAGCCGTAAACAAAAAAAACGGGGTTTTAAAACAGTCACTTTACGTCAAGCGAATGTAATGGAGTGAAGATTATCACGGTGTGATGTCATGTGAGGTCGAAAAGTTAATCTGAGCCTTCGGAGAACCTGATCTGAAATGCCTTCCCCTTACCCGCCCTGCTATTTTTTTTCCTCGCCTACCTTTTTTTACTGCAGTGGAAAAGAAAAGCAGATGGCGACGAGCGCAGTATTTGAATAGCGATTGCACATTATACGGAGACCTAATTACATGAACCTGCATGGAAAAAGGGTGACTGAAACGAGAAAAAACGCGGAAGATTTGCCCTTGAGCGGGTCAACCTACGGTACGCACGAGGCATAATGCACTCGCAATCGATTGCGATATTCTTCTTGAAGCCAGAAGCAGAAAACTAAATGCTTGTACTACATAGTCTCAAAGACAATGAACCGCTTCGAATATCTCCTTGATTAGACTATGAAAGAGCCGACTCTTTCAGTTGTTCAGTTGCGGCTGCTTCTTTTATTATTCAGACCATAATGGCACCTTGCCGTAGAATAGCTAAAGTCTATATATACATAGAAAGATCGTTTTTTTGTAGCTAATAGGCGTATTTTTCTGCAATCATGAAAGTTTATTGGAAGCCGGCTAGGAACTTCAAAGAGACATTGCAAGTTTCTCACTGCGGAAATGAAAAACCTATTACAGCTCAATGGCCGCCTAATTGTAGAATGCAAGATACGCAATCTACGTTGAAACTAATATCAATGGCTGTTTATGTCTTAAAGTAATTTGGCTTCAGGTTACTGTATTTAATTGAGGATCTCTAATACTAGTTCTAGATTATTATGAACGCATACGCAATGTTTGCCTAATCACCGTCAGACGCTAAACTAGGGATGCTGGATTGGCTGGATATTCGCTGAAAGAGACGTTGACTTTTGAAAAGTTTATCAAAACCCTCACAATATAGGTGTGATACGATGAAAACTAAGTGTGACAATGAATCATGAAAGATCTTAAAAAATTTACTCAGTTTTAACTTCAAGTCACTATATATGTGACCATGGCATTTGACAACACGTGGCGGAATCTAAACTGAAAATCCAGATCGACTCGGTAAAACTTCATGAGGTTAAAGAAACTACGTATATATCTGTCACATATTTCAGTATTTGATGTTTAAGTAAACCAATCTAATCAAGCTTAATTCCTAGCTGGAATATGAGTGGTGTAACTCCATAGAAACGTCTGAACAGCACCAGTATATGTATGTGCTTCCACACACATATACTGGCACACACTTACACATAGTGCGCTGTTATACATAAAAAAAAATCACATCTTTCCAATTGTTTTCCGCGCAAGATCGCCTTATAGGCTTGTAATAATACTCATCTTATCTAAGCACTTTCTTTACGCATAGAATCACTATATCTTGCGCTGAGGTGCTTAACCGAGAAGGTTCCGCGAGACCACCGCGTCCTGTCATCAACGGAGCGATGATCTTGCCAGTACGAGCAATAATTAGATAAATTATAATAATAATAATAAAACTAAAAAAATAAATAACTAAATAAATAAATAAATAATTATACCACCCACAAGCAGGTCCCGTGGCAGGCCAGGCAGGACGATAGCCAAACTCTTTCAGGCTGCAAAAGATGGCAAAATTGACAACTAAAACCGGCTGGGGACGTTTCCTATGACAAAAAAACGCTACAAACGCTACAGGAAAAGACATTAGGGGAAAGACATAGATGAGGAGGTTGCGTGGTTACAAGGCCGAACGCGCGCATGTGATACTATCTGTAGCAGTGGTCTCCGAAGGGTGACCATAGCCGGGAGTAATAAGGCACTCCGGACATAAAATCGACCGAGGCTTTATATAAAAACATTTCTAGCTAAACCATTTTCGTTTCTCAATAGAAAAAGTGTAAAGTTTTTAGTCATTAATGCGCATCTTCACTGAGAATATGGTGGTAATTTTGTAAATTTAAAAAGTCACGTTGGTATTACCGTTCTAAATCAATAACAACAATAACAATATAGACAACTAAGATAATGTTGTACTATGAATTCTACACGTTTTGCGCTCCGCGCGGCGCTGTTTAAACACTTTTTGCCCACTGTTTATGCGTAGATATCATTTTGCTTTTATCTGTGGCGATGAGTGGAAGAGTAGTATTCAATAGGTTTTCTGCTCGTAGCACACTTCGAATAACATCCGACACAGTCGGCTCTAACTTAACTTAGCTTTAAAATAACTACTCATCCGGCATCAATATCTGCCAGTACTCACGAAAACCATGGGATTTGCAACTATTAGTGGCTTGATCGTTTCGATATTGCATAGCTTTCTATGGGCTCATGAGCTGGCCCATCTGATTGTGCGCATTGTTATGTGCTATTAGCGAGCTGACAATATACCATTGCGTGAGGTAACGCTTGCCTGTAAGTGCCCCTACAGGCCAGTCCTTCGTGACGACAAGGTCACAGTTTACTGTATGCTATTGTCGGAAGCTTAGAATTTTGATCGTTTCGAATGTGGCACGGGGCGAGGTATACGTGCTAATTCGAGCACTCTAACAAACGCGTGATCATTCATGCTATGCGTATTTTACATGAAGCTTTATCCGTACTAACATTTGGCAGACAAGCTCACTTTGAAATCGTTTTGCATCTCTAAATCACCAAATATCATGTAGGGCAAATGTGGGGGCCACAGTAATTCGTCACCGATACTGCCGCTGACGTCCGTACGAAGGAAATGCATTTCTATATGGTTCTATCTGGGGCCGCAACCAAATTTTCTATCTGATAAACAGAAAAATTATATAACTTTGTTTACCCCATTAATTTAATTGACAATCGAGATTTGTCGAGGAAACAAGCCCGCACTGCTCGTTTCTGAAATGCCAGGGATCCACACGCTAGCCTCATATGGTTGAAGCAGTGGAATTTTGAACGATTACTACCGTGGCTCACACATATAACTTTGTACCACCTAATTGTACAGATAACTGTGATAAACTATGAAAATACGATATTCGTACGGATGTCTAACATCGAATTATTTATAAATCGATATATTCCGTTCTTTAAAACGGAAGATGTCCAGCCTAAGTAGACCGACTCAAGGTCCGACGAAACGAAGCTTTCTAGTTCTAGCTGCAAGACTTTCTTTCATATCACATTTTGATCGATGGCTTTCTGCTAACACCACAATCGATTTACTGTAAAACCTCTGTGATTTCTAAACAGGGCACCACTACAAGTGACTTATACATCCCTCTGTTTACGATACTATTAAGAGAGTTCTGTAGAAACAGGAACAAATAATAGTTAGACTGCAGGGCCTGGACTATATAGCGGATGTACTGAAATTTCCGATCGAGGTTTTCCGACCGGCTAAAGACGCGTGTAGTCCGGCATTGTCAAAATAGAATACAACGTTTTCTGGCTCAGTCAGTCATTTTCAGTGGTTTGTTATAATGATATCAGTTGTTAAGAATATATCATTTGTTTTCCCAATCTCGCCAAACTCATACCCATCACCTTCTCTGGTTTAGCGTGCGTTTTTCTTTGTGTTTTCTATTTATTTGTACGTTTCGCCGTGTTTATTTACCATGATGAGATGGATTTTTTTATCATTCGTCGTCAACCGCCTCAGAAATCGCTCGACCTTGTTACGTTTTTACAGTTTTGCAAACACAAATATGAATTGGCAAACCCGTTAGTTCGTGTGACATCAAAAGATCGAACCGTGCCTGTAGCCAGCGTCCTTAAGGTGTTGATTTTTTAATGGTGGACGGGTCAGTCCTTCTCAGCATTCACACTGGTTTCATTAATCTTTCCCATAACCGGCAAGGGGCACATTTTACATCAAAATTTTCCGAAGAAAAACCACAGAGCTGTCTTTGAATAATTCGTTCCGATGACGCATCTTGACCATGAACAACGCAATTTTCTATGAGCTTGGCCAGAAAATGTGTCCGTATCACTATATAATTGTTACATATGGCAAGTTTATGCGAAAATTTTTAAGGCACCTTACACTGTGTCTGGTTAAAGGTATACTAATAATTTCGACCCATCTACGATTGTCAAGTCTCAGCTTTCGCGTGGCGCCGACAAATTCGTATTACCTAAGATCTAAAGCCATCTAACTAGGAGAACGATCAGTACGTTTTCGACAGCCAGTATAGTGGCCCATTTGACACATGGCCTATTTGTCGTCTTCGATGCAGAAAAAATTAAACGATCAATTTCAGACATCGGTATTTAGCCTGGGTGGAAGTCTTTTGTTATTAAATTGTCGCCGCGTTATTTTTGTGATCGTTTGCCGCTGACCAAAAAAAAAATAGTACGCACATTAAAGATGTGAGCCCTATGAAAG
Organism: Varroa destructor; assembly: GCF_002443255.2. Taxonomy (NCBI): domain Eukaryota; kingdom Metazoa; phylum Arthropoda; class Arachnida; order Mesostigmata; family Varroidae; genus Varroa; species Varroa destructor. The sequence goes on along the minus strand of NW_019211454.1, from coordinate 8,083,231 downwards.
TTAAGCGTCCGTTTCGGTCCTTTAGAGCATATTCGCGCGATCGAACGCTCGATTTCGGCCGAAGCAGCCATTTCTCAATTGAACGCACACAGCCATAGAACTAATCTTATGTGAGCCTCATACACAAATTACTAGTACAGTGTAACCCATGGCAATTACTATGGTCCAAGCCAGTGTTGGCTTTTACTTCTGTCATTTCATAGGGGGTACGATTGAAGTCTTCTGATTGTGAAATATATGTAAACTAGCCCCCAATGGTAAATGGGTAGAACAGGTCACTATAAAGGGACCAGGCTGACAAAATCGCTGATATAGCATGAACGCATCATCTAATGTGTGTTGCCCTGACCTTTCTACAGGTTTTCACAAAAGTACGGCAGTATGAAGCAATTAAAAACTACACTGCAAATTAAATAAGTACAACTTTATCAATCATTTCTGAAATTTCTGAAATTCTGAAACGTAGTTGCCAAACAATGTTTTCGTTTCATCGCTTAATCAAGACCAATTGCTTAATTCTAGTCTCAGTCACGCTGGTAGAATGCTCTCTTATACTATACAAGTTGTATGACGCTGCAACTGAGAAAAAAAAAGTGACAGGGAAAACGCTGTTTTTGAACCTGTCAAATGCTTAGTTCCACCAATCTTCCCGTCCACTTTCTATTTTCTACCCTTTGTCTGTCGTAAACTTGAGGCCCTTTCGCGTCGTTTGCATAAATGCGCGAATGAATTTTTATACGACGATGAAGATGAGGCTCTGTTCTCAGAGCGAGTCCTGTACCAACAGCTTCACCTGAAGGGCGTATTAAGAAGGGATAAGCTTAAAGATAAACAATTCGTATTAAAATCTATGTAATTGAAACATCTATGTTTACGTGTGAAAAAAGCGAAATGGCCATGATTTTTTTAATTTTTTTTTTTTTTTCATTCCCGTAATGCTCCAAACTGTGACTGTCCCTTGTCTGACAAACGATTTTTATTTCAAGACTGTACCGGGTAAATCGTAATGGCTAACCAGCCGAGAAGTTCGATTGGATCCATATATCAGCGTTTCTTTTGAGTGCTGGCGTTTCACGCTTATTAACTGTCCTGCACTTAAGGGTTGCTGCCCGAAAAGGGTAAATCGACTAAGCCTTACTAGCCGGTCTGCTGGTGAAAAGATAACATCCTCTCTGTTAATCAAAGCCAGATTTAATGCTCGCGCGAATAGTCTTTACTAGAACACTAGAAATACCACACATAGGACGACTTTTCGAACATGACCAAAATGACACGTCACAAAACGATTCCTAGCCTAGGCTTCCTAACCTAGGTCGGCCTAGGCTTTACAAGGTATTTATTTTGAAGCTAGCCATTGCTGTTATTATACATTATACACCGGAACTGTGGTTAGCAATAGTTAGCCACTGATCTAGACTGTTCAGCCACTGAACTTGTGGACAGCAAGAAGCATGATACAAATTACAAAGCACCTGCAAACTGTAGTATAAACAAAATATTTAACTGCTTCATGGAACTCCTGAATTTCATATAGGCGATGGGCAAAACTGCGGTTAACTACATGTCTGTTAGACCCATCAGGACCGTTGTCGGTTTTTCTCATATCACGCAATGCGGTGAGACCCTCTGAGGTACGATGTCGCTAGATAAGAACGTTCCAACGAAATAATTGATGAGCGCTGATGAGTCGACAGAACACGATGTAGGCCAGCGGGACTGCGGGGGTCAGGCCCTTTGTGTGGCTGACGTTTGGGCTCTCTTATGGCAATAGCCTCCTGCTGTTCCAGGTATCTCTTGCACTGGGTGGCATATGTCTTCCGGCAGACTACTCTGAACGCTGCAGCCAGCGGCCCCGCTGACGGTTGTGACGTTGCCAATAGCCTAAAGGCACCTTGGGCACCGCAGGCAAAATGGCAATTTTAATCAAACTATGGGTGATGTCTCCCGGGCAAACTAGACAAACCGAATATTGCAAGATATCGACGAGATGACGTGAATAGGCCTCAACATTAATAGAATTTTGCACTAGTTTGATCTCGCCCATTCCAAAAGCTTGCTCAAGTCCAATTTACGTAGTAAAGATTTATTCCTATAGACAAGTGATAGTCCTGAGGGGACACTGGGATCTAATTCGACAAAAAAAAGACGAAAATAAAAAAACGACAAAAAAAAATATTCCAAAAAAAACGTCTCCTTTCAGTGACAGAGGAGAAGGGAGAGAGAGAGAGAGAGAGAGAGAGAGAGAGAGAGAGAGAGAGTAATTATTTACGACGTATTTTATCTTATACCTACTTGTATTCACTACAAAAATATTTGTGGCAAAGCTCCTTACCTGCTAGGGTTGACGACTCAGCAATGATGCTTTACCAGTGCATCCCAAAGGTGGACGCCCAGTTCGAAGTAGGCTGATCTACGCGCGCACTGAAGCCTTTTGTCATGACGACGAGAGCACTTGAAGTTCCGTCCTCTAAGACCTGAAGGCTGCACGAGGGTCAGAATGCAGCCCTTGTTACTTACATGACGCCACAAGCCATATTCTGGATCACACAACCCCATGGTGAAATCCTTTACGCAATGCAAGGTATTGGTAATCGCTGTAACTCAAGGTAATACGCTGAAATTGTACTGCTGAGTCGACCATGGCCCATTCCGCTCCCGCGTACGGCAGTGCAGGAAATAATAACTCGGTAAGTTAAATAAATTTGTTGCCCAGTTCTGCGTGAATTCCAGGCTTCCGAGGTGAGCATTGCTAATGTAGAGGCGCCCTAACAGTTCTACTGAATGCTCTTAAGCGTCTCAGACCACCCTGGGAAACGTTTCTCGATCCCTGCTCTGAGAGCATATTTGCAATTCACTGTGGGATTTTAAGCTGCTGTTGTTTCCTTCACGCTTTGTGTTTTCTGTGCAATCAGGATCTGGTTCAAGAAATTTTTGTTGGTGAGAGCTGAGGCTGCAGTAACCCCGTGGTAGCTGCCAAAACGTCGTTGAATGGATTCAGATAAGGAAGAGCTTTTTCCGAAAGTTTGCAGCGGCAACGACCCTGCGCTGCGCTTCTTTCGAAGCTCATAGATTCTCTGGGCTGTCGTACCCAGCAGGCGGGCTGAACTGTCGAGTCTTGCCACGGCGAATCATTGATGTTACAGGCGTATCGCTGTTTGCCTCCGTTCGGAATTCTCTTAATCGTCACCCCCGATTTCCTTACGATGTTATTTGCAACTTTTTTAACTACAATACCTTTATGACTATATCGACCACTCTGAACGACTAGACACTGTGTGATTGAGAGACGCATAAGGACAGAGAAAGGCATACTCTTCTGTGCTGCCCTTCTAACAAGTATTTGACTAGAGGACTCCAATTTGAAAAGGGTAACATATAGGACATGCAGTTTGGACTCTGGGCGTTGCCTCTTCAATTTCGTAGCAAGCGACTCAGTTGCGACTATAAATTCGCCTTTTCGAACTTCATGTATTAATAGTAACCCTCCTGTAAAAAGACAGTTACCGGAACATTCGAAATATCAAGGTCTTTATCCGCTTCAGCTATTGCATTTTGAGATCCATTTTCGTGGCCGCACATATTGTGATAAGTACACTCCGGAGTCGCGGCGGATCGGTTTGAGAAGTCTACAACCAATGTAGCAGACATCCAACGGAGTCACCATATGGGTTGCCCCCTCTTCTCGGGCATGTTTATCCTTTCGTTTACCAGGAGTATAGTCATTGGCTCGCCTTTGCGGGCTTCCACTTCACTTTTTAACACTTCAACAAGGGGCCCTCACAGATCGTTCCTATAATAAACATGCCATACAATCGACACAGCCATATCTTTGCTAATTCCATCTGTCGGTTTAGCTCATCAGCCGTTTAGAATGCAGAATGTTGCATTTATCACAGCATAGGTTGAGACACTGTAATATTTAATCGCATCGCGCATTAAAGTGACGAAAAATTCTAGCCTTCTGATGTAGAAGATCCTTGCGCCTTTTTGAGATTCAGATACCGTCACTGTTGTGCTTTTTACTGCACCAGTAACCCTCGCAGGGTTTACAAACGGAATTTAGAAAAATTTTTCGTCGACAGAGATAAAGCCTACCTAAGCTTAAATCACAAGTGCTGTTTAGACGAATTGTACGTAAGCCCCATCCGATTCACAGTTCAGAGATTTTCCTTAGCGTAAAGGCGTTCATCACTGATCCTTTTATAGGTCATGGTCGGTTCGATTTGCGAAAAACTCTGCTAATCATTCAATTGACAGATGTCCGTTTCGCTAGAACTTTCTGGGTATAACAGTACCTAACCTGTATATTTTCTAGCCTATACACGATGTATACGTGTAGCTTACTTAAAGACTTACTTACTAGACGAAAGCGTGACTCAATCGTTCGGCTGTTGTTCGGGCCGGTAGAGAGAGAGAGAGTTCGATTTGGGGCCAAACCTGTTTCTGTTATTTGTGAAGTTTAGTGGAGGCTATGAGCTAGCATCGGATTGTTCTGAAGACGCTCTGCCATAGAAATGTCTAAAAACGCGCTAATCTTTGAAAAAAAACGTCTCCACGAAGTCTATAGAACGCTTTGGTATCGGAGTCCTTTTCGAATATTCGGCAAATATAAATTACACATGTAACATCTAGAAGATCTGGCCTATTATTATAATAAGTAAGCTGACCCTTAGCGCATATAAAGATAATGTTAGGAGATATAAAAAAGTGTTAATTTCTAGCCATATAAGACACTGTTTAAAAAGCCGATTGGTATCCAAATTGACGGACACATTCGACTCCTTTGATGTCCCTTTGTGATCTGCATATTATGAACCCTTTTGCTAGCTATTCAACCGCACCATTTCGATCTTTTCTCATTAGACATCTAATAGCAATCAAATATAAAAACTACCATCAATCGTATTGTTTTGGGCCGTCACTGTCCTGATGGGCAAAATGATCGGAGGTAAAAGGTATACATTGATGCACTCAGTTGTAAGGTTATATATATATATTTTTTTATTAGTAATACAATACATTACTAGCAGGTTCTTGTTACCGATTGTCCGTTTAAGTCACTTTTCTGAGGGCCGCTCCTTTCCAAAAAAATATCATCCAATAAAGGTTAGCATATAGAGGAAGATCTCATTTTCCTGTAACTGTTTCCGTAGGCACATATTAAAAGTTATGCGAATTTCACACATTTCGACCCACTCGTAACTATTCCCATTTCTACGAGCCGCTCTCTGATGCCCAACAGCTGGGAAACATCATCAGTAACGGTTATTACTTTTGCTGAACCGGAAGGCCCGCCGAAAAGGAGCGGCAAAGCCTTTGAGTTCCGTAGCATTTCCGTCCCCTTGCATCACTCCGGGAAGTCGCCGGTTGTACTAAGCGGATTACCTAATTTCCAATGGCGACGGCCTTGGTTAGCGAGTCGGTGCAATATACTAACTGCTTATAACAATAACACCGCAGGTGACAGCTAACGTGATCATTTCTGTTCTGAGAAAATAAAACACGTAATCAGTAATAACAATAAACGTCGAAAACACTTATGGCGTCATGAAATTTTTCTTTTTTTTTGAGGCTGAAATTTGGGAACAAGCTCAGGTACTGAATCGTATCCAACCTAAACATTCTAAGTCGTCCTTTTTCAATATGCATTCTGCCTAACATATTGACAGCTAATATCCATAAAGTATGGCCGTTCTCTGCGCAAATAGATGATCTACAAGATTTACACATAATTGATGAGGGCAAGACCAAGACTTACAACATTGTCGTTGTTGTAAAAGTAGTCTATATACTCATTTTCGTACTACATTTCGTGATTGGTACTAATTGTTGAAGAGCATGAATAGAGGGGCGAACTTGAACTCGCGTAGTTTGCGAAAGCATCGTTAATCATTACTTTTATTCTTAACGTTTAAGTTGCCAATGTATGTTGATGGGCGTCAAACTTAAATTAAATCCTAACGCCGGTAATATTGTCTCTTGCACATTATACATTCTAGAGGTTAATGAGAAGGGCATCTGATAGGTAGAATGCCCAGTGATTTGAACAGCGGATTGTAACTATTCGAGTCATCAAATAAGTTCTTAGAGAGAACATAAAAAAAGTGGCTAGGGCAGAGTTGGGCTTACAACTGTCTAATTACACAGTTAGGGAAAAGTTGACTTCTAGCTGGAAAAAAATTGAGTCTACTTCAGCAGTTAACCTATTTTTCCTTACAGCATTCTTGTGGTTACCAGAATATATCCATATAGTTTTTTTTAACACTGTGAGTGACACTGTGACCTACAAGCACTTCAAGGAGAGGGTCTAGTTTATATGGGCCGAACGTGACATTTAGGTTCGACGGCTGGACTGATAGTTGAGACCACCATCCACTACTCCTCAGTTCTTCTCCTATGCCTCATTTATAATAAACCGTGATCTTCGTTTAATTGCACTACAGGTTACTCATGTCCTACTTGTTGCTATACGTCGACTCCCCACTTCATGCGTTTCTGCGTATTTGAACACCAGCTATAATTTTTGAGTAGCCCGCCAACGGAGATCTTATTTCCAGTATATGTATGCTACACAAAAAGTTATTATAAGCCGGAGGGAATTCCTCGTTTTTGTGCCGGCGTTGACGACTGTTACTTCGAATTATCGGTATTACCGTTCTTTAACTCGCGAGTGTGTCCGCCCGTCTTACAAGTTTGCTTAACCTATGCTATTGCAGAAATCGATCTGGGTCACAGCAGGAACGGTCGTTTATCATCGAGTATTTACTTGCAGTCGAAAAGGGTGCATGAATTTATTTTCGATAGAAAGCCTATGTACTTGTTGTTCCTATCGCGTTGTCATCAGTAATCACTATGGATAAATGTAATATGCTAGTACATATAACTGTATGCTATACGGAGGACGTTATCAACAACAACGATGCGTCAAGTAAGGTCGACACATGCCAGGAAATTTTACTTTATTTCCCCACGCTACGCTTAAATAGGGGCTCCTTATATTGGCATCTCACGAAACCTTCTTTTATGGTCCCGATTCTCTTTCGAACGGTAGACGCAACGCATACGTCAGCTGAACCCGTTTTAATAAATTGGTCAGCTTGCAACATACTTTTTCCTCAACACATGGATCGTAGCGCCACACGAACATTCAGTGCCTGAACCGACTTTTATGGCGTATCGTTTTCGTTGGTGGAATCCTTTGCTATGATTATCGCTGAACGTAACTGCGAATTGAGCGGGCCAGACAGAGTTATGCTGACGCTTCAAGTTTGCTTTGGTAATCCACCTATACTGAAGACACTATCGGTATTGCTTTTGCGGGGTCACCATGGCGACTTTTTTTGGCAGGCCTTGACTTTGTGTGTATCGTAATGTGCAATATCGGTGTGTGCCGATTTTATTAGCCTACGATGTTATTCTCTGTACCACTCAGTATCACTGTGATATTTGCACCAAGGGAACCACAATTTTGGTAGGCCGATTCTCGGCACAGAAACAGAGAGAGATAGAGGGCGGTAGTTGAGAAGGGTGCACAGTAATAGGTGATGTTATATTGTGTGATTGATTAATTAATTAATGAAGAGCTACAGTGTCATGGTAAGCGGTGCTGTAACTTGTTGGTCTGTTGCATCATGCGGCTGGTTGGCTGGCGACAAAATTGATTATTTGGATAGTTAAGAAAATGACGATTGGCGATCAGGGCAGCATTTCAGTGGTTTCATAAAAAAGCTCCAACCTAAAAAAAAGGCCAACAAGGAATCGCACATAAAAATATCATAGTACACATGTCAACGCCCATAAATGGACTGGTTCATATTTAGGTAGTTTCCAAGCCCTGAACTACCAGAGTTCCGCTTGTCTCATAAAATAAAACAAAAAATCTACGTTCAGATGAGTGCGTGCTCGACGTACAGGTTTTCTTATACCTGAAACTCGTCGGGGTGCTTCAGAAATACAAGGTAAAGATAAATCGTTGCGGTTATTTATGAACCGCAGCCTCTGTTATGCCCAATTCCTGCCAGTTGTATCATGGAAGCCGTTACCATCTTTGGTTTTTTCAGGCTGTTGGCTTGAATAAATTGGTTGCGCTATGGGTTGTGGTGACTGTACTTGTAAGAACTGCAGGTCTTTCTAACCTCTGTCCTGAAGGGGGACAATTTGTTGTCCAGCGTAACCATTTGTCTTACTCAGTTTCGTCTGGTCAGAAAAAAATGGGGCGAGGTAACGAGCTACTGAGGAAGAGCTACTGAGTCTATAAGCGGATACTGGCCTCAAGGCCAAATGACCCGGTTGATGACGTCAGCGAACAAATGAATGCTAAAAGGAAAAAGCCATCGAACAAGAAGGTTGAAAAGCCCTTAATAAGAATCAGTGAAGGAATGGCCTGTCTGGGAGAGGAAATTTGAATGGACCAGGTGAGAATCGCATTCATATTGTGAAAGACGATAAACCTCCGACAAACCTTTTGGTCGATAACAGGAAATTAAATCACGAGGATACTCGTACCGCTTAGCCATTAGAAAATCATCTAAAAATTTTGGTATATCCCTATAAAACATAGAGGCGATCTGTAGACTATGGTGATCAAGCGAAGTATTATAGAGGTGATGTTATCGTACAGTGGATAGTTCGATGAAAGATTTGCAGTGTAGCAGAAGGCTGTGTGCAGGCCAAAAATGAGCTTGATAATAGAGTCAATGTTCGAAAAAAAAATTTGTTAATAATTTTTTTAAACCATATATTTAGTGGCCGATTCGTAAATTGTATCAAAAGAATGGAACTGATGTAGACGTATATTTGGCTGGAAAGAAAGTCCCCGCATTGCTTCTATTAAAGGGAGAGCACCAGATAACAATAAATTGTAGTAAGTATCCCGTATTACATTTTTCGTTTGTACACCAAATTATGTGTTCCTCCTCGCCAAATAGTTTCGTTTTGAAGAGGTTTTCCAACTACGTTTAGAATTCTTGCGACAAAAGTGATTGCCCATGGAACGGCAAAGGTGAAAATCCATCGGCGTGAGGTCCAGAGGATATGAAAAGTGCAATATAGACCTTCTACAGAAAGCAAATTTGACAATATTAGCAGCATTTAACCTTGCGTTCCTTTGAAGCAGGGCGACCTGGTCTCGTTTTTTGGAGTCTGTCGTTCTCTTGAATAGATTGATCGACTCGATGCAGTTGGGCCAGGTAAAAGTGCTGATCAACTATCTGATTCGTAGGAAGCAAATCGCAGTGAATCAGACCCTCGCAGTTTTATCCAACGTAAAGCACAACCTTTTTTGGAAGAAGGTTTGATCGGACTCTGGGCTTTGGCTTCTCTCCTGAAGCCATTCCGATCTTGGGTTTATGTTGACGTACAGACACTACTTCTTATCGCCAGCAACAATTCTGAGGAAAAATTGATCATTGTGGCTGCATGACATCGGTACCTCGCGACACGTTGAGATGCAGCGTTAAGCGTTTAATTCTTTATTGGGCTTAAAAAGTGAGAATTAAAAAAATGAGATACCTAAGCTTCGAGTTTTTGTGTATGTCCAAAGGAATACAGGCAGTTAGCGACGATCACGTCGCTGCAGCCCGTCTCCTCTATCGACTCCCAAATTGTATGCTATTATCAAACTCAGAGGGTTGACCGAAGCAGCGAGCATCGTCATTTTCAAACTCAGCGAACCACTTTTGACCAATCGTTTCAGCAATAGTGTCGTTATTGTATACAATAAAAACTTCCCGAGCTGTTTCGGCAACATTTTGGCCTCGACAACATGTATAGAATAGAAGGTGTTAAAAATACGCTCTTTTTACCTGGAACGTCTATCTTTGAAGAGTGCTTCCGATATATATTGAACTTGTCTTCCATCTTCCATGCAGTCAGTCTCGCTTGCGAGGTTCGTGGCTCACTACTTGAAACCGTTGTGCAGAGAAAATGAGAAATTACTGGAAAAAGGACAAGACTGCAGACAAACTAAAACCATTTTTTTCCCTAAGCAAGAATATCATCAAACTTAGATCCAATTTATTGTATCATATCTACTTTAATATGAACATCGTCCAGTACAGTTTCAAAGATGTTTCGACTAAAACCGTAGCACTCTTCCGTCCCCAAACTCAGCATCTCAAGTAGAATGAAAGGAAGCTCTATACAAACTCCCACATTCTGTCGATTCTACAAAATCCACAGGCAGCTACCCCGTTCACGCGGCCAAGCAGCAGCAGCAAGACTCCTTCCTGCCAAATAGCATTATTGATGGCTGACGTTACTTAGACTCAGTGATCACCAAACGACACCCGCGTATTCAACGTGATATGACCGATAACGTGCGCGAGACACGTGTTATTTGCAGCTACGCGCAGAAATGAAACATGTGACCACCACTAAACTCTTTTACGACAAATCTTCAAGTGATGAAGTCAATCCTTTGACCTCAGCGAACTCGCTCTCCTTGCTACCTTTATCAGAGATTTGTCTCGCTGGTCTTCTATAACGGCTACAGCCCGCTTTTTCCTTAGTGAAATGGCCACGTCAAGTCCCGAAAGTGGTTTGCAACGTTTCTAGCCTGACGTCTACCAGGTTAATAAAGTAGAGTATTAGAACTAGTATCTTCAATTAGTAAAAACAGAAGAGAATACGCCAGAATTGTGGCAGAGACATCGCTAGTGTCTAGGATATCGTATCTCCATGCATTGTGTTCGATGTCTGGCGCAGTAAAGATAAGGCAGTAAAATTAGGACAAAGGCTCTAATTTATCCCGCCGCAAAACGTTGGAAGAATCGACAAAGAAAAAAGCCGCGGAGCCAGCCCAACTGTCCCATTAAGCTCCTGTCCGGATGCGTTATGATGGAAGATGGGAGAAATTAAGGGTAGCTGCTAGAAAATTTTTCCGTTGAAGTTTGCTTAAAAAAAGCCTTCTAATCAAATGAAGCGCGTAAAAACGAGAGTTAATATACGGGTGTAATAAGATTTTATGCGAGATTTTTCTGTTGCTTGACGTTGCGTTGAGATTGCATAATATAAGTAACGTGAAGTTCCTTCTACAGTTTCTACAGTATCTGAGAGACACAATAAACGTATCGGTTTGAGCGTTTTGCATTCAAATATATCCATTATCTATTCGGTCATCACTGATCCTTCATGATAGCCAGCTTCAATAGATGTGATAGCCTACTAGTATGATTACTTGTATGAAAATTAACCTTATTAAAAGTTTGACGCTTATAACACACAATAATGCATATGAGTACAGCACTGAGATTAGTATAAGATCACAGACTCCGTATTTATATTACGTTTCAGAGTTATCTTTTGGATACATTTGAGTTAAATACGTGCAGGAGGTTTGATGATGTCGCTGTAAGTGGGGCTGCCGAACTTCACGGCGACAAATGTGCATTTAACTGAAGCTACACTTCTCAATAGATAGAGGTCTTTCGATGACGAAACAACCTAATGTAGTACCACAAACTAAAGTAGCGAATCCATATATTTACTACGTAATTACGTTGACACATAAAGCTTTTACCTAGTCAGGTTTATCACCCAGAAGAGGCATAGCGTAACGTGCTCACAGTGTTGTCTTTCAATTGGGAAGATTACTCGGATAATTACTCTCGTATGCGATATGATCGTTGTAATAAAAACTAGAAAAGATATGTCGAGTAGCCCGAGACGCTTCACCTAAAAACAGTTGATTGGCAGCTGCTGTTTTACGATAAGCCTCAGTACTGCTGCTTACATCATTACTAATAAGACCTGCCAGAGGGGAGAATTTGATACAGGTTGTATCTGTCCTTCTTTGATAAAGACGGTATGAGGGTAAAACAACACCATACGGCCAGTCGGTGTACGAATATAATAATTGCAGTGCTATGCAAACTTTGGTGATAAGTTTCATTGTGGTTATACAAACAGCCTGCTTAAGTAGTTGAAGCATCGAAGCAAGGTATGCATAATGACATAGAAAAAAAAAATGTCCTTAATCATATAGTATGATAAGCTTCGTGCTCTCAGTAAGGCTCGAAATAATTTATGGAGATTACTTTTTTGCAGACCTGCTTATCCACTAGTTCCTCAGTACGCGAGCCTACGAAGGTACCCAGCCATTTTCATACTCTGGACACCGGCCTTGTCAATATCGATTCCTCGCTGTTTCGTCTATAATGATGGGGCCAGCACGGACTATTTTTGATGCCGCAGACGTCTGCGCGTCAATCCTTTCCAGCACTCTACTCTGAATCAATTCCGTACGTTATCTGCACACGCTGTGACCATCACTTCGAGACGAACGTTGCATACCAGACGCTCCAACCTTTCGGTGACCGACATTTTGCCAACGTTCGCTTCTGTTTACAGCTTGTCCTTTGTTCTTCGACATCATTGACTCTGTGACGCCATATTGGGACTGGCGAAAGCTGAGTTGTCATTCCAAGCATATCCAAGATTCGCGCCTTGATCTCCCCGGCACCTGGTACATTTGGATCCGAGGCTCTATCTCTTTCTTTTTTTGCATACGCATCTCTCCGCACTCACCATGTATGATCGAGCTCGTATTGACAACCGATACGGTCACTATGAAATATTAGCGTGACACCTTCTCAAGAAGGAGGCCTCGCAATTTGATAAAAAGATTGATTCTAGTGTGTCACTGCTCTTTTTAAGCACACAAGCGCGTCTTTATTTCTTTCTCTTCTCTACCTGCATACCGCTATGACAGAGTATTCATGGCGGAAGCGGCGCAATGGCTCGTGCAGCAATAGCAGTAGAATGAACAAAACGACACTTGCAGTAGTAGAGGTATGGCAATTTCTAATCGAAGAACAAAGTAGAAGCCCTCCGACTGCCAACAGCTACAAAACCTACGAATTGTCTTTGTTTTCTTCAAACGTCTTACCTCGATACGTACCCACCGTTCTTGTCTCTGTCAACATACAATAGAGGACTTACCAATCCGGGTGATGCCGGGTCTGTTCTACATGAAGTTTTTCTGCGTCTACGATGAGGCCCCGTTTACTTTGCATTTAAGTAAATGTTTCGAGTTATGCGTCCGATTCTACCATCTTAGTTACCATGATGACGATGTGTCTATGCCCAATTTCAAACCTAGGCGGCCTTACTAGGTGTTTACTTAAGCTGAGTAAGCAAATAAGTTAGCGCTGCACCATCACTGAGACTCTGTATGTATGTATGTATGTTTTTTTACACCAGGATGTCTTATGAGACAACTAAGATACAATCGTTATTTAATTCATCGTTTATAGATGGTAACTTCGGTATAGCGATTCATAAACTGTATGTCGTAGGCGTGTGTATTGCTAAATCCTCTCATCCGCCTCAAAATAGCTCTATCTTATTTCTGCACTGTTACGAGGTCATCAAAGCCTTGCTGATAGGTTAGGTTAAGGCAGCCGAGGCTTATATCGGAAATTCTACAGCAACGGCTCTGTAGCGCATGAATTTTAATTGGACGTGTCGGTGACTTGTCGGTTAACCTTGCCATTTGATAAGCTTTAATCCTTGAGAGTAAACACTAATATGATCGTGTGATAAAGCCAGCTTTCCATTGAATTAACAGAACGTAAAACAACTGTGACCGCAGTGGTAGCGCAGTAGCTGGTACGTTGAACGCGCACTCTAAGAAATCCAGACTAACTAATAATGCTTTCATCAAGCATTTTGAGTTCTTCATTTCGGTTAATTGCGCATTTGACCAGCAAGAACCTCACTAGACTCTTAACCCGTGACATGTTCCAAATTGGATTCCAAGGATTACCCGTTAAGCGTTATGGGCGTATCAGTGCTAAGAAGCTTTAGCATCAAACAGAAAAAAAAAACAACAATCTATTGTGTAGTCAACATTGTACCTTGTCGCCCAGTGCTCATTTGGCGTCAATTCGGATATGAATCGGAAAATTCGGTTTTGGAAAATCCCCAGGGTAAAAAAGTTTGTCGGATGAGAAATAAGTTTCTTTAGGATTCGTCAGTGACTATTATCAAGTAAACACTTAGATGGCAGGAGTGCATTGCTTTGAATTAGATAAATTAAACGCAGCGAAGCCTACCGGATAATGTTGGCAATTCTCTTCGCTAGAGCTGAACACAAGGCCGCGAGTGCCTTAATTGTAATTATTGTATATGAATTAATATTAACAAGCATATATACATATATATATTGATCTTACTCGTTCGGCCTGCGGGTATGTCTAAATGCGAAAATTAATTTGAAAATAACCGAAACGTACCGTATTATTTTCTAATACCAACTGATACAAATCGAACAAGCTTGTAGATAACATAAAAGAGATAAACGTATTATCAGTGATTTTGGGTTCGGATATTCGCTTTAGGGCATGTCGTGGATAACGTCGAACGTTTTTGTACGGTGTAGACATTTCGCTAAAGATCCGTTTAAAATCCGTTAAAAGATCGCGTCTAAGGGGCAATTTAAAGAAAAACAGAACCTTTTCAAGTTTCGTATATTTCGTTACCCTTCCGAAAGAAAGACAGTATTTGAGTAACGTTATTGATTGTGAAAATAATTAAATTTTCCTATTAATCGGTCGTTAACTTTAATGCGGTTCGGACGGGTAATTTTTCCCTTTGAGGAAAAACCCTTGTGCAGATTCGTGCAGGGTTCGACGCGTTCCTTGTACTCGTAATATCGAGCAGAATATTGTAGCCAGTTAACATCCTAAGTTGAAGTAACCCTTGCAAGTTAACGAAGCAGATTTTCGTATAGTGACGATATGTGTGCATGCTCAGTAAATAGATTGCTACAAGCTGGCTATTGTATCCAGCTGTTGAACTTTAACTTAACCTAATTTCAATAACTCTAAACTAAATTCAATAACTCATTATCCTTCAGTTCATTTAAAATAGTTACCGCCTAGTATGAAGGTTGGATATTTAAATAGTGTTGTTGAAAATTTCTCAGGTGAGTGTATTTAGTTTGTTTTCTACACTTTATTAAATCAGGTGAAGGAGACAAGGGTTCAGGTTAATCGACTACTTAAAACCAAACGGATTTTCGGCTCGTCCATAACGCACCGTTATGTGCGGTTGTCCTACACTCACATACAGCATCTTTATCTGGTGAAATTTTATGTAACGGAAGCGTTTCCGTCTATTTTTTACCGAAGAGTAATCCATTGTTGTTTAGCGTTAATACAACAAGTGACCCAGTGTCAAATCTCTGTCCTTGTCAATTCAATTATGAAACGTCTCGTCGCAGACTTTCATCGCCTGGGCGACACTTGAAGGTTACAGGAAAAAAGAACACCTTGTATCATCCGACTGGATCATCCTAATAATCGAATGTTTGGATCGTTTGCTCGTAGCGGTGATTCTAATTTGCCATCTTTGTCTTGCGCGCACAAATTCGCCCTAGTTGTCAAAAAATGGGATCTGTAACAGCGTAAGTTGATTACTATATCATTGTACTAACATAGATCACTTTATTCTGTGTGTTAGGTTACTAAATAAAGCGGGTGCTAGGGGTTAGCTTCTCAATAACAGCTAAGTGGACATTAACAAGGCCAGGTTGGCCCGCTAATAATTGCCAACTGACAGGTTCTCACCGTTGGCCTTGAGCGCAATAGGAGATATCTACCTTCCGGGTTTATTTACAAGAAAATTGCTTTTTCCTTTAAAAGCAGCAGAAATCATTCGCGGCTTTAAGTGAATCGACCCATAGAAAGGTCAACTTCGGTACGCTCGTGATACGTGAAAATCCAGGGGTGTATCAGACAAGCTCGAATAACAATTACCTAGGATTCTCTATGAGTTGCCAATTTAATTGACCTGTTGTGTGCGCAAAATGCAACCTCCAGCGAAAAGCCGAAGGAACGGTTATGTAAAATATATTCATATATTTTCTGTCAGTATATTCATGGGTCCATGGTAGAATATTCCTGTTAACTGAAGACGCCCGCGTATGCTTTCTAAGTTGGCCAAGTGTTTACAAATGGTGCTAGTCAGTCTTCGATAAATCAGCGAGTACGTCCACCTTTGAAACGAGCGCCCCAATTTCGGAGTAAAATCGCAGGTTCGAAATTCATTACAGCTGTCTCATAGACGCTAAATTGCTTGACTACGTTCTTAAAGTTACATTAAATTGTAACATACGCTAAATACATGGCGTTCTGCCATGATGCGATTACTGCGGCCCTTTAGAAGGGCCCTGTAAGGGTCTCGTACAGAAGTTCGTACACGGGCCTCTTATATAGATCATTGATAGTGTCAAGGTCCTAGAGAATCAGACATATAGAACATAGATGTTGACTGACTAAATCGGTTTGAGAGAAAGTGGGGAGACGCATTTGTCGCTTAGTTAGGGGAATTTAATAAATACCCAATAACATCAGACGTGTCTACGCTGTAGGGTCCGAGCCATTGCGTTGAAACTTGCTGTGAACGAAGCAGATGACCTATCTTAGCCTATGAGATTCGATTCATCCGTTACTCCCATATAAAACCAGGCTCTGTTAAAGAGATCCCTAAAGGGCATACGTAACCGTCATTTGGCGCATCGAAGGAATTTACTATCAAGGTCTACAGACTAATTAAGTACTACAATTAGCATTTTTGCCGATGTTTGATTTTCTATAAAACGTAATTTCCGTTAGATCCATGTAGCTTGCTAGTGATAACATGTGTTCCTTATCTAGCCTGTTTATAAAAATGTCAACAACGCAAATAAAAAACTTTCTCTGTTCGTTCATCCATATGTCCAATAGCTGGCAATAACTCTGACAAATCACTCTTATGATGTTTGCCGTACAATCTAGAAGGCTTGAGTTTCATTTTAGTCACTTTGAAACTTTACGTACGCTGTCAAAATAAAGCAGATTATAAGTGTGAAAAAGAAGCTTACCCTAAGATCAGGAGTAGCATGATTTGATTTGATAATTTAGGAGATGATTTTTGTCACTAAAATTTTATACGAAAAAAAGCACAAGAAAAGATAGATGGCGCTAGAATACGATAGCAAGAAATTTGGACGGACGCATCGGTTGTGTTGACCGTAAGTTCGTAGTTTTAAGTAGCTGTTGCTTATTAACAACGACCGTGCGTAGCTGAAGGGTGCGTATATAGTACGCCAAACAGGAAGCAAAGGCTGTTGTGGGAACGCTAGAAAAAAAGGACACGAGACACATAACTTTTCGAGCATAAATCAACAGGTAAGAAACTTTTGCTAAAATACGAAACCTCGCGAATATTCGAAAACATAAGTTCGAAACTTCAAAAACCTACGCAGGCGCTTCCTGACCGGAGGCTCTATTGGAGTTAAAGGTTTGTGACTAGCACGAATGTGATCCGAGAAATATAAAAGGTACTAAAAAGGTATTAACATATTTAGCTAATTGGCCGTTGATCAATAAAGAGATCGTATAAGATTCTGTAGAATCCTCGAAATAATATCATACCTTCTGACTCTCGCGCCTAATCGTCCCGCTAAGTATCGTTTCAGAGGGCAGATCTTGACGTATCTGCTAACGCGAATTCTCTCGATTCGGTCGGGTTCGAGTAAATGTGTGCCACCATTGACACAGTCTTGGTCTCCCTCAGGCAGCAAGAGCGAAACTGGTATCGTAAATATTACTTTTGGCTTTGAGTATACAAATAATACATTCCTATAAATAGCCTTATTCGTCATTTTGTCTGCTAGGTTAGGATCGATAGGCTTTTGCTGGCGCTATGTCAGAAGCTCGATCTTGAATGGTTCATTTGAAGAAGCGTCGGAAATGCTATTGTTACATGATCCGTTCTAAAATAGAATATAAATAACTTTATTTATTCAGTTAGCTCATGTAGTGCACGTGGTTGGCGTGACCTAAATAACATATAGCGTGAGATATAAACTCGAAACAATGACAAACAGCGTTCTTACGGATGATTGTTCGCACTGAACTAATTGATCCCCTACTTGGGGTACATTATTTCCTTTTGCCGATGCAAAATCCGCTTTCTGATCTTAAAGAGCCATGAGATAGTATAGATTTAAAACGCTTGTACTAGAAAGGACCACCAGCCATTTATCCATAGCAAGGCTTAACGGTGGCTATAGAAATAAGCATAACTTTCATCGTATTGGTCCGAATACAACCGTAAAAATTTGACCTGCTTCCTATATTACCTGGAACTTTCGGGTAAATGATTGCCGGCAATTTCTTTTCGTCTCTTGCCTTAGATTCAGAAACCCGTTTTTTGTTTCGCTTCTCCAAATTTTGGAGGTGCCGCTGAGATGCGGGCTAAATTTACCTTGCACCTTTAGGCCAATACGATATTAATTTGCGTACTATGCCTGCAAGCATAGGTGAATTCTATTAATTGACGAGACGCACTGTCTCTTGTATCTGAACCTAGACGCATCGTTCCTAAAAAAAAAACATGTTACCCGAAACCAGTCGGACGTTTTCCGCGAATACGAGGTGGGTGAACCTGCGTTTCAATTGCGGATTCGTTCTAGCTCTGCCGTTACTCACTTAGATGATGCTTTTCTAGGTGGTACCTAACCGATGCCTATTTACATAATAGAAACCACAAGCGAGGACTTTCTCTATACATTCCACAGATTTATAATTATAAAGCACTTACTAGCCGACGTTCTTCAGAGTATTTTGAAAGCACGTCACTGTCTCCAAAAATGTTTTTATTCGACTATGGGAAGCTACCATAAATCAGAGGTTTTGGCTTAAGGTAACCTAGAGCGACGTCGGACCGCAGAAAGGCCGATTCGAAATCCTACGATATTTTGGGCCATGGTGATTACTTGGTCGAACTCGCCCTGCTGCTTCTTTATAGAATTAGGTAGAATTTGTATCTAAAATGAAATATAGTTATCCGGTTGAAAGTAGAGTTGCTGAAAGAAAAAAGCTTAGGTTTTGGGTATTTCGTAATCCGGCAATCCGGTAAATCTTCGTACGTTAAATATTAATTTCTCAAATCATTTATAGTGTGTTTAAATAGCATTTTACCGATTCTGTATAGACTGGCCAATCTATCCCCCACGAAAACGTTATACCACCATATTTTTGCAACATTTTAAAATTAATTATCAATTTTATAGCACAAGTATGCATACTATTAAGATTAATACATTTTAATTATTGTTATTAAAAATATATAAAAAAGTATAAAAAAACGTCTGTAGCAGCAAATTGCTAGTCATTGCAGGCACTAATTGCAGCCCAGCGTTTTGTCCTACCTGACAGAGTTAGCATGTCCCTGAAATCGTGTAATCGCAATAACTACCGCAAAACTCAATCTGATTCTCTTGTAAACATTCAAGGAGAAACGATGATATAATAGCAATTGTCTCCTGCTTAGTTTTCACAGGTCACTCATGGCAGGCCTCGTAAACTCTGAGCAGCTGTTTAATGCTCTATCAACATTAAATAGAAAGGAAAAGGACCAAAAGAGAGTAAACACAAGAAACGTTAGAGTCTTAGCTTTACATAAACTTCAACGGAGCCAGGGTATTTAGCTCTGGGATACCCAGTGCATATCATAATATAATATAAACACTCAAAGGGAAACTCACAGCGTGTTATTAACCCGGATAAAAAATTTATAATAACGTCAAGGACGTTCACTGCAGCCACACAACCAAAAACGATCCTATTGCCGAAGGCTCATAACTGAGTCATACGAACTGTATCATCTACTAGCGTATAATTAAAGGTACATGTAAATAATAATTCTTTCTTAATTTTTTTCTTCAACAATGTGCAAAACTTTTACAGGATTCAGGGCAGGTATGTGCACATCGTCCTGACGCATCTAATATCCTTGGGTCAGAGAACGCTGCACCCCCAAATGATTCTTCACTGCTGTTCCACTTCACAAGAACGAAAGGCGATACGCGAAAGCCATGACGATTAGCTAGTTTTAAATAAAGTAACGATTTTCCCATTAATTAGATCGCCATTTCGACCTAGAGAGATTGGCTGTCAAAATGTATAATATCATGATTAAATTGAATTTTTGAAGCTTTAGCTCCGATATTTAGGTTGTTGGCCATTACTTTGGACGATTGGCTGTCATCAGCACGAAAGAAAGTGTGTCTACGTTAGATTTGAATTCAGACCAATGATGCTATTGTAATATTACGTTGACGTAAGTCATAGCGGTACACAGATTCTCATAGATATTTTGGTCGCTGGCTATATTTTCGCCACAAATTAATATTTGGTTAATTAGGAACGCTTCGACCAGTTTTATTGATCTATAGAAATATATCGAAAAGTGAAAAATTTTTTTTAAAACAGCTTTCGTATACTATTGTAAAAACACCTGTTGCATCACAAAGCAATAATTTCCCTTTTTTTGTATAAGAAGCCATATCGCATCTAGACTATAGCAAATCTATCAAAGCTCAATACATATATGCACCCTTCCGGTGCATAGGATCCTACTTGTGCCCCCTTTGAAGCAATTTGCAAGCACCGAACATAACGTTCGAAATATTTGGGTCCCTTTAACAGCTGCATGCCCACTTACAATGATGAGCTGGAACGTCGATCTCGAGCACCCGAGAAAATCCATTCCTTTAGTGAATGCTTATTCAACGTGAAGGGGTTGGATGTAGCTTATCTTTGTCCATCCACCAGAAGTAAACTTTCTGCCCTGGTGAACTTATAGCTCGCTTGTAAGAGGAGCTGGCTTTTCCAGCACCGAAAGCGTAAAATGGAGACAAGTCTGTTACAACGATTCTAAATAAATTAGAGCACAGTTTAGCGGGCCAGTCGTTTTTCTTAGTGCTCTTCATAGAGATGCACTAGATTGACGGAGGAGCTTCCACCATTTCTCAAAAGTAAACAAAAAAAATGCATTACATTAGTTTATTACCTAATTACTTGATTTTCAAACGAATAGTTGTTACTTAAATTCGACGAATAGGTTTCCTAGGAAATCTTTGTTAATCGCAAAGATCTTCTTCGCTGCGAAGGGGAGTGTAAAAAATAGAAATCCGTCGGTTCGAGGTGTGGAGAATAGGGAGAGACGTCAAACTCTTGAGGGGAGTTTCCACGATGTTTGGGGCTATTGTTGTGAAACTGGACGGTTGGACCTCGTTGGTTGGTTGGTTGGTTGGTTGGTTCTATTCCGACAAATCTACATTAAGATCTGTCACGGTGAAAAAGTGATGCAGGACTAGATGCTGACAAGCAATGGTAAGCCGGTTAAATGGTTAAAAAAAAAAAAATCCCAAACGCTGGGCTATTGTTAAATAAATTGTAGACTAAGACTACAAAGAATAGTCTCGTAGCTGCGATATATCTGCACGGTCAATAGTCACTCGATTGACACCCGTCCTCCTACAGAAGCCCCTTCACGCAGTTTTGATCGTTGTTCGACGGTAGTTCCAGTGACGGTCTACCGGGACGAGTTGCATCGCTCAGGTCTAAATTACTGTCTAAGCTTTCGTTGAGGTTATTGAGCCATGACGTGTATTTCCTACGCAGTACACACACTCCGGGCCATGCAGTGGCCTTTTCTCGTTTCAACATCGGAAAAAACATTTTGAAGGAGATGTCAAAAACGATGATAGGATTTTGAGCTTTCCTTCACAGCAAACGGTGTGCTGGTCTTGTTTCACCTACCGCGAACATTGCCGAGTACATGAAGTCATCAGCGGGCTAAGCGCCACCTGTCTATTCAATACAACGGCGAAGACAGCTTCTTCGGCGAGCGAGCTTCGAGCGTCTAGGCCTGAGCTCGAACAGGCCGTAAGAATTCCAATATTTGAATTAATTTCACCCAATACCAAACGAAAAAAAAAAACTCAAGTTCCATGCTGTCGTTGAATAATTGGGCTTTTTAACACCTGTAGTGTCGCTTGCGGACTTTCTCGATCTTATAGAGAAAAAAAGCGCATAAAAGGGAAATGGCAATGAAATCACTTTTGTCTTAATAAAGAATATAAATAGGTTTTGTTCTGATAGAAATACATGTTAGCAAAAGACTAACGAATGATCTAACACGCTCAAGGAAGTCTAAAAAGTTGTATAGTGGTTATCTGAACGATGAAAACAGTTTTCACGCAACGCAGCCTTCTTCTCAATCCATAGCTGCATCATAAATATACATTTGCACTTGTCAGCGCGGACGATACTCGTGGCCTCCCTCGTTTTTCTAGCGCAATAGCGCAGCGTTGTTCTCGAAGGCGATATACTAGGTTTTTATGATAAACCAAATTACCCGCAAGATTTACGAGGAAAAACGAACTCTGTTTTCCTATAGCAAACGAATTTGCCCAGTCAGCTCCGTCTTTTGCGCAGGCTTTCGAGGCTGGGAAACGTAACAAAATCAGTCCAACCCATGGGATCATTTTGGCTAGACTTTTATTAGTATAGATAAATTTAGCGGCCGATTAATTTTGTACAGGCCGTGCGAATCGGCCAATTTTCGGTATCATATTCGGTTGTGGGTTAACTCTAACAGTTAACTAATGGACAATTATTATGTCGGGGGCCGTTTGTTTTGAAAAGATAGAAAATCAATACTGCGCTACAGTTAACCTTCAAACAAATAAATGGAAATACGAATACAAATGGAGTCTACGTGTATTGCAATTCAAAGAAGATATACAGAACGGCTTTACTCTTGAATAAATAATTTTGGACTTACTTCCGATATGTAAGTTCCCTTGGGTGCAATTGGATGTTGCGGTATATTAGTCAACTTGGCCGACCTGTTCCAACAGAATTTCATAATGTACGATAACTAGCGAATTTTGGGCCATGAAATTTGTTTCAAATAGTGGATAATGGGAAATCGACTTGAGCTCCGATAGAGTTTTGCTCGAAAATAGCACCCTTCAGTCTTCATGGTGATTCATAGTGAGGTGCATCACGGCCGGCTCATGGAACGGGTAAAGCCTGAACAGACTAAATACAAATGTCGTTTAGCGCTAACTAGCTGCCCTTAGCACCGTGAGATAATTCTAGCCAGCTAATCGAAACGATGGTTGGCATCATGAAAATAGGCTATTCATAAATAAAGGCATTGCATGTAGTTTTACGTGCCATATTCCGATTCGTACATGCACGCATGCGAAGCTGGTTAAAGTAAACCGAGCAACAGCGGCGCTTGCGGCGATAGTACAGTAAATAAAAAAAATACATGAAATTCATGCAAGATCCGTCGACAGGTTTCAAGTATTCCTGCATGAAGTCGTCCTTTCTTAAACAGCCTGTTTTTAATATTGCCTTCCTGGTTCTTCATGCGCTAAACCTCCTAGGTGCTTAATACCCAATATATATATGTGCACTAGGTAATTACAAAATCTGATCACTCCGCCTTCGCTTCGGTCCCTTGGCAATGACGACCCTTGCCGACAATTATCTGGCCTCCCGTATCTGTTTTGGCCTTAAGCCGTTCGGCTATGCGGTAACGTCACAGGTAATCAAAGACTTACAAGCTTCTGTATTTGATATTCAGATCCTATCCGTTGTAATCTTTTAAGGGAACTGATAGCGGTTGGAAAATCCGTTGACACAGAGATTTAACACTATAAATACCTTCTTTCATTCTCATAAATGCCGATAGTAACTAAATAATAAATGTAAGTTATATTTACATTATAAGCTCCTCAAACTATCTTAATGGTTACGAATAATAATCAGCCAACTACCGATATATCAACTTAAGCACATTCCTGTTGAGCCGGAGTTAGGAATATATATCATAAATAATAATAATAATAATAATAATACTATAAATTATTGCAAAAATTTTCGAGATATCCCTTTTATTTCGACTTCTGCACTTTTTTCGTTGTTAATTTATACACTCCACGGTCTAGTGGACGGCTCCGTTAACATCGCTATTAAGTTATAGGCCCGGAGACTATAGGCCTATCCCTAACGTATATCTGGGTAAAAAAAGATAGCAGGCCCGCATCGCTATTGGTATAAAGTTTTTCACCATGCTAAACGCCTTCGTCCTTAGTTTCTACTCTAAGATCTGATTAATCATCCCTTTCACCTGGGCGTCAACCGCAAACGATGATCCCTCTTGCCCTCGTTCGACAGACCTTTGGACATTCTGCAAGTGTAGCCTGCGACCGTAAATTTGTCTTCATGGTATTACACCCATATCAGGACAATCTTTGGCAGGTCGTTTATCGTAACGAACGTTCGCTCATCCATCACCTTTGATAACGGAGTAAAACCAGTTTTTTTCTACAATAAATTAACAAACTCGCCATGGCGAACAACAGTGTGCCGCGTCCGAATTTCAGCGAAAGTCAGTTAAATCCATTTAGGTGGTGCTGAAAGAACCCCTGACGAAAACGAACTCCCTATATCACTCCAACTCAATAGTGTATCCTGTCGTAAGGGGGTGTGCGTCTGCCGAAAAAGGTTTCCGCAAAGCACAACTGAAAATTCACGCCAAAAAGGAACACCATTAACTAAAAAGTTAATCGCTGCCTTTCCAAGAGTGCAATTTCTGAATTACGCAAGGCGTTAGTGAAAAAAAAACTAGATCCGAGTGAGCCTACGATATCAAGAATTGTTCAGAAAAACCTTCACGACTACACACTATGTGTCACAAAAATCAAGCAGAAGTTCGCTGAAAACACTGTAACAAACAGCTTTAACCAGTATTATTTACTATTCACTTCTACTAAGAACACGTGATCTTCAGTTTTTTTTCTGATAAGAACATTTTTATTATCGATGCAAAAATGACCCGCGAAAATAATCGCTGGCGTGCAGCTATCTGAAGGATGTGCAGTTTGTGGGGTAGAAGCAAATTTTCGGCTTTTTATGTTAAATACGTCGTGCCCCAAAAGAAACGAACACACACGTTAAAAAGTTTGCATATTGTGCAAACTTTCACGCAATTGTGAATAAGTGATATGCCTAAAAGAAGACTATATGTCTTCCAAGAAGATGACGCACCAATACATATAGGTCGATTAGTTTAGGCTTAGCAGTCTGAGAGTACACACATGTTCTCGGATGAGCTTATATGGTCGCCGAACGGCCCAGATTTAAACCTGTTATAGTGTTATGCATGAAGCATAATGAGCAAGGGTCTAATAAATTTCGATATCACAATATTGATTCGCTGAGTCGCGCCTTTGTCAAGGCGTTCGTAGAATGGCGAAAAGAACGTTTGAGATGAGCCTGTAAATGGTTTATCCGAATCGTCATGAATGGTTTTTATATTGGATGGGCAGGATCGTCAATAAGGACACGTCTAGCACTTGCAAAAAGTTTCGTGGGAAGGCCTGTTTCAGTTAGAGAGGGTTCAGAATCAAAGCACAAAAAGCCTTAACTTAGGTGGTACAATCTGTATAGCTTTAGCAGACCCGTACGTCCGTACCTCAAACGTGTGACATTAATATTTTTCGTTTCTTAGCATGTCTTGCTGGGCTATGTTCCCGTATTTGCGAGACCTACACTTGGACCCCCACTATGGACAGTTTGAAAAAAGGCATCCGGACAATCCGTGAACAGATTTCTTAAAGCTTCAGGAAAAATAATTTTTTATTTGTACAAGCTGGTCTAATGAGTTTGTGGTTATGGCACCATTGTAAAGCAGGAAGCTTTTCTTATTAAATGCAATATTAATCCAAAATGTTGCGTTAACTTTATCGGCGCCATATAACGCCATTAATTTTAAGCAGTAGAGTCTTCGGTACTAGAGCGGGTTAACACAAATGAAGTACATTCGAATTGCCAAAGTCACCTGGATCATCATACATCTGCTACTTCAGCAGATTTGGCGTTCCTTCTGTTGTTTTTTGACACGTATGCCTCAATAGTCTAAGTTCCTGTTGTTTCCTTTGAAGTCATCGCCGCCGGATTCAATAAATATACGTCATTGCTCGTCCCAGACTTTAAAATAATCTTTGAATCCAACCGTAACAACAGAATTCACCTCTAATGCAGTGCCCACATATAAAGCTATTAGATAATTTTATAAATGTGGACCGTCCTTTATGTTGAAAATGGAAAACGTCCTTTTAAGGCCGATTAAAGCACACTTACCTCGCGTCTGTTTTACTATTGAAAATATTTCACCTGTGTAGAGGCAAAAGGCTGATCACTTTTGTGATAGGATATATGAGATATTTTTAAGCTTCAAAAGTATCAGAATTTCAAATCAATGCTTTCTGGTTAAAAGCGGATCTGTCCTACCTAGCCTATGTCCCATAGATTCCCCTCTCGCTTCTATCTAATACGCTAGGAGACGGGCTTCACATTGTCCTATGTGTATTAAATTAAACGGGGCTTTTTCTGCGTCTGTTTCGCCGCTGACCTAATTAAGTTGAATCGTCAACGTTGACTCGTCTAACGCAGGTCATACCGTTGCGCTTATCCTGGCCATTTAATCCGTCGTCGTTCGGCCACTGTTTCATGTGAATGAATTTAATTTGCTACCTTATAGCCTATTATCATTTCCCCGTTTGTTGGGATCCCGAATTGCATTAACCAGTGGCGGTAATTCCATTTGTCTGGTTGAGTTAATCTATTAGCAACAGTTATCCTGTCGCATACCCCTGTTCTTCCAATGGAATGTCTTGTGATAATAATAATATCGACTTGTTCTAATACGGGATTGATATTTCCGGCCCGGTCGAGACCAATTTACTGACGGACGTCGTGTCGCGCCTCTCGTCGAAGCCTATTGCATAAATTCTATTGCAATTCCCCGGTTAGAATACTGTAACACCTGTTCCAGCAGTGATTAGTGTCTTTTTCGAAATTGTTCTATTTTCTTACGAGAATGCCCCAGCAGTCTCGTTAGTGTCGTCGCTTTAACAAAAAGCGAACAGATTTTATTCAACTTCTACATGTAAAATTAGCTCTCGGCATTTATTCTGAGGCCGTAGTTAAGCAAGTCCGTAGTCTTCCACGGCCACTCCCGCCCTCCCATAGGAGTCATATGGAACAGTACTTGCTATCTGGCGCGCTATATTCGATTTTCCGTTCGAACCATGGCCGCCAGTCAGGCTCGACGACGATGCCAGCATCTTGTCGATCTTTAATGCTGTCCTTAGCTATTGTAAGGTACCGAATATACGGATTTCCCCAGTCGAAGTATACTCCGTAAAGGTTTAGCGATGTCAGAACAGTCTGGATGACTCTAGATGCTTCTGGACGAAGTTCAATGTTGTCTTGTGGATTTATCGGTCGGGTAGAGTAACAGACAATATACTAACTATCTATCTTTAAAACAGAGCACAACTGTAGTATCACAGTGTTCCTCGCTGCGTGGAAATTTCGTGAGTGTTCGACTAAGACGCAAAATGCGCGTACATGGCCGTACAGCACAACAAGCTTAGAAATTTAGCTTAACAATCGTTGCGTCTCGCTCAGAGTAGCAAGAGATAAATTTGATCAATTTCGTCGTCTCACGTCAGACGGTGTCAGGTTGAGTGAAATCGCAGAGTACAGGAAGTGCAAGATGGAGTAGCCTATGCAGGAAGGCGAGTGATAATGTCGTACTAAATCCACGTGCGAACCAACCCTTCCCAGAGTAGTACCACGCTAAAAAGAACAGCTCAATTTGTCTATGTTAAGAGGTCGACTTGGGCCGGACAAACCCACTACATTGAACCTTTAGTACTTGATAAATTTACTTCACTACCGTGGGCCAGCGGATGGTCATCTGCTGAAATCACTACACCAGTAACCTGGGTAGTAATAGGACCTACAAAATCAGCCTTATAGCCGTTGCTACTGAGGCCAGCTTTTCTCAAATTGACACTGCTAAAAAATAAACGAGTAGACTTCTATCAGCCAGATGAAGGCTATGATAATAGCAGTAATAATAATTAATACAGAGACACTTCACCTGTTGTCGTAACTGAGGAAAAAACACAAACCCTACTGTTGGTTTTACCAAAAAGTGAAGTACCACATTTGCCTGATTTCGCTTTCCTTTAACAAAATAAACAGCAAAATCATTATATTGACGTCGTAGAGATATTATTCAAGCCTGCTTATCGCAATTCGCTGAGCAGGGGGTTCACTGTAAATGTTGTTTTCTTTCTTCGAAGGTACGAGCACATCCCGTCCGGACCGCTTCATGCACTTGAAGACTCTCACCCAGTTCGAGTCGTTGCTACCTTTTAGAATCACAATCTTAGATTACCCTTTTTTTCCGGTTACTTCTGTCTAGTTCAGAATTTTTTTGCTGGGAGTGCACGATAAGGTTGTCCATCATTATACCTATATATACCTAGTTTTACGTTCGACTCTACTGTCGCCGTTAAGCATTGCATCGGGGTGACAATTAGAAATTTAGCCAAATTTTAGCAGTAAACCGGTATGTAACTAGCCGCGTTTCAGCTTGGCTACGGCCATCCCATTGGGAATTAAAGGGTTGAAAATAGTCCCCAGCGGGCGGTTTCGGGTTCGGATCGTCTCACATGATTCTATATTTAGTAAGCAACACATAACGGGAACCGGTCGTTGTAAATATCATCAGTGGTCCGCCTACACAAGTCTCAGCATTTTGATGCACTATACATAAATACTGACATCGTTAGGCTAGTTGTTGAAATTAAATAGAATTATCATTTTACAGTCGATTTATAGTATGACGTATCCTACGTACTATTGCCGCTTTCTTCAAAAGTGCGACCCAATCGTGGGCTGAAAATTATTCACGACAGCAATATTCAATCGTTGGGCAAAACATGGTCTATTGCTTACAGGCACTGAACTTGAACACAGGCTAGGAACAGGTTCCGGCTCTTTCTCTTCTCTCTAATAGGATCAACACCCCCGGAACGTAAAGTTACAACAGTATCGACAACCCCAGAAGATAGAGCTCTAACTAGGTTCGTTACACGTATCTTCTGTCCAACCTGCCTGGCAAGGAAACTGAACGAGAGTTAACGTCCCTTGCAAAAATGTTGTTATTTTCTTTGTGCTGCCGCGCGGTCACCAAAACCGTCGCAAGGCAGAATTTTACTTCCTTACCACTTTATTATCTAGCTTTCGGCCTCTGAATAGATTTATAGCGTTTAGCTGATCTGAACGTTGACCTTCGCAGGTGCACGTTTAGTGTTACAAGGATACCTTTTTGAAATGGAACATAGCACGAAGACGTCTGAAGTAAGTCTACGTATGAGTCTGAAAATCAGTGTTCTAAACACCAATTCCGTTTGAATGAAAACCAGGAGGTTATATGAAAGATTGTTCTACGTCCTTAAAAAATGCCAGTTAGCTGAAATGCTGACGTAGATCGAAATTTCTTACAAGATGCTGACAGTTCGTGGGGTGCTTTTATCTTGAGAAGCGACTGCGCTATTGAAAACACACAATAGAATTTTACACTGATCGGAAAACCAATAAACACTATCTACTTACTAGACTTATACTCTAGAGCGAGCTATACGGCGAGCACTATAGAAGTTCAGCATGCCGTATAGTTCGCTTTAGAGTACATGTCTAATAGGTAAGTTATATTTATATACGTTTTTATATTTATATATATATAAAGGAAAAAATGAACTGATATGGGACAACATTATGACACCGCAATATCTTCTTCAAACATGATAGTGGGTGAAGAGCCGTTCAGCCATAGCACATTCGCCAAGAACTATACAAAGTCACGCGGTAAAAAAGTAGTTAAATTGTTGCATTTGGTCTTCGTTTACCCAAATGAATTTTCCCTATTCTCGGTAATTTTTTAAGTTCTTATTTATCTATTATCCAGCTGTATATCGTGATTTAGGTGTTTCTAATTTACAGTAGTGTGCATATGTTAGAGTCATATAGTTCTTACCCTTTTAAATTTGTCTAAAAATAGCAGTTGTCGTGCACGTCACCGAAACGACGGCGTGTTTTATGTATGCCAATTAGACTCCAGCCTTTTGGCACCATTTTTTGACCGCCATCCATCAAAACGCATTTTTTCCACGGTATCCAATGGATTTAATTAATCAGCGGGCTTCATCAATGAATAAAAATTAGAGGTAAGTGTGGCTGCAAATTGATCTCTCTGTTTAAATTTGTGATGGGAATATGCTGGATGATCGCCTGCCTCAACTCACCCTTATATATAAATATCTTTTAAGGTGTACTTTGTTGCCATCAGGTACTTCTTATGGAGCCCCACTTAGTTCCTTTTTAGCCCCTTACTTTATCCCGAGTATATGAACAGATACCCGTCAAAGAGTTTAATAACGAAAAAAAATAATGGGACAGAAAAAACTGACACAGCGGATTATCAATGCAATTGAAATGAACTTTGCAGTTTAACACGTTGGCACAAAGAAACTCCGGAGTAGTGTTAGATAACTGTTCCGGGCCTTTCATTAAGATCCCTTTCCCGAAAGGACAAGGCGCAGAAAACTTCTAATTTTAATAGATGACACACACATATTACGAGCCCATATCTTACTCGTGGACCCCAGCTGTGCATGATATATAATGCGTTTGCTTCTCCTAGAAAAAAAACATCCTAAATGTCGTTAACCTCGTTCTTTTTCAGCAAACTTTCGCCGAGATCATACAGAAGTGGCGTCTTTATGCACTAAACTTAAACATCCCTGAGGCGCCTAAGTTTATCAGACAAGTTTAGTAAGTTCTCAAACACTGTTTAGAGCCGGGGATTCCAGCAATTCGAGGGTTAACTAAGAAAATAATTAATTTGTTAGGTTTAACTCTTAAAAAATCTAAAGCAATTAGAAAGAAGATCAACTTAAAATATTAAAGAATATTATTTTTTATTATTGATTTGTAAACTCTCCTGGTAAGCGAGTGATTAGTCAAAGTGAACCGTTATCACGAGAGCAAACAACGGTCCGTAGGAGAAAGCAGTTGTCAACATCCTTCCGCTAAGACCCTACGTGTTGGTACATATAACGAATGGAGACAGCCAGTTGGTCTGGATACTGAAAATCATCACAGAATATAGAAAATGATTTTTTTTTTCTCTCAAATGATCATCTTAGGGTTTACAAGGGTTCGACGATAACATGGCCAAGAGGCAAACATCGAACTGTGTGTGCACTCATTCCATTTTGTTACTGGTTTTTTGTAACTAACCCACAATACACTATCTTCTTTATTTTATTTGAAGTAATTGTTATACTATATAATAGTAATTGTTGCCGTAACAATGTTTTTTAGAGTCGAAACCTGGGCAGAACCAAGCTACTGTTGTAAATATTGGCGGCCACCAACGATGCTGGTGGTAACCACTCATTCAATGAAAGAGGTTTTCGGACGCTTTTTCCGTCCACCGCTGCGACCCCTTCAATACAATTGTGGTCTGGACTGGGTCGCGCATTCATTGAATTGGAATGATATCTGGTGTCTATTACACGTTCCGATATATAATCCGCGGTTATATATCGACATATAAGTACACCATAACGCTTAG
This sequence comes from Varroa destructor, assembly GCF_002443255.2. Taxonomy (NCBI): domain Eukaryota; kingdom Metazoa; phylum Arthropoda; class Arachnida; order Mesostigmata; family Varroidae; genus Varroa; species Varroa destructor. The sequence continues at coordinate 8,051,881 of NW_019211454.1, read as the reverse complement.
TCTCAGATGATGTTATTATCAAAGATATTGTCAGACCGTTACGAAATACGTTGGTTTAACTATCCTTGTACATCTAAGGAAGTATCATTTATGCTCTGAATGACGCTGGCGTCATTCGCTCATTTTTTTACTATTGTTTTTTTTTATATATATATATATTGTTGCAACTTGACTAGATATGAATACTCTAAACTAACTCGTGAATTTATTTTATTTCTTGATATGCAGTAGCAATGACGCCAACAACGATAGACTTGATTACTGTAATAATGTCTAGTTGAGCAGCGGCAATATCGTTCCTAGCACGCCGTTCGAACACACGTTTTTTACGTCTTACTGCGTTGAGGCGCATAGAACGCCCATTCTTTTTGTCAATGATCTGAACGTGATCGATGACTCACGGGTCAAATGATACTATTATGTATGGAATACAATGAAAATTTATAGCTGCGCTATATTAAAATTCATTTATGGTTGATTTTATGCAGTACGGAAGGTAGTTTTGAAGCTAGCTTTTTGAACAATTTTCTGCATCTTTACGTTCTTGTCGAACAACCTTTATCTAATTATTCAATCGTAAAATCACAAATGTAAAAACAGTAGTCACCTGTACACTCGATACGTGTCCCATTTGAAGAACGAGGCCGTCTATTGACCCGTTTTCGCTGCCTCAAGTGACTCTTTTCTAACCAGGCGCGGTGCTAGGAACTGGCAAACTGCCCAGTCAATCATTTATCGTAGTCTGGGCCTACGGCGCTTGAGTAAAGAGATAGGATTTAGTGGCGTCGGAAGAGATCGCTAAGTTAGCGTTGTTGGTTTGCTGGTATTCTGGCAGAGTACAACGATCTATATGTCTAATGTGACTATCGAATGGGTGAGCTAAAAGCCAACACATTTATATTTATCTTGTTCTTTGCAGACTTCGCTTATATTTTCCCAGTATTATCCCAATTGACCAAAGGTGAATCACCGGAATCCACGACGTCACTTAACAAACGTGAAGGTAATTGCAGCTGACAAGTGTGCCTCTCTCGGCAAATCTTTCTACCTCTTGGCCAATGACTTGAAGAGCATGTATACGTACGACAAAGAGCAAAACAGAAATGTATATGGAGACTCTGAATGTGTCTCGAGGCCTTAACTTCATATCGTATGGCGTGCCGGAACCGCATATGTTCCTTTGCATGTTTAACTGTGGCCAACAGCTTCACTAACTAGTTTTTTTCCCACGAAATAGTGTTTATCATGTATTTGTTTGTTTTGGTTTGTATTGAGAACCAAAAAAGAACGAGCGACGGATTCAAGCTTATATAAAATACAAAATAGTAAACTTTTGTTTGAAAAATGCAGTATTTCAAATGTGTGCCACATTCGACGGAAACGACGCTCGTCGATCCAGTGTGATGTCTCCTAATGACCAAGTAGCATAAACTAATACCGGTTAACATTATGTATCAGCATCATTTTTCGGCATAATGAGAGAAAATGTCTGATTTAATAGAATCTCTTTGTTGAATGAAACCGGCACACAGAAAATTAAGCGTTTCCGACATAGTTCAGAACTTCATATAGGGTGACCCATTTCACATATAACTATTTCGATAGGTCATAAATGATACTAGCTAGGTGCAAAATATCGGCTGTATATTGTAAACTTGCCGCTATATGATGTCACAAACACGACAACATCGCCATTTTTACAATGTTAAAAGAAAACATGGTGTTCGAAATGCTTCTTTAAATGGGACCTAAGTGCAAAATGTAATATCGTATATATCCGTTTCATTGCCCAGCTTTAGAAAGTTCAGTCTTAGAAACGTTGCTTTATAGGGAAGGGTCCGACTACAGTGAATTCCCATAAACGAGGCAGCAAGAATACGGATGCCCTGGTGTCTTTCTTCGTCAGCGTTTTGAATGTATAATGGCAGGTGGGGCATCGTCTAGATCGAGCCGTATGCTGTCTAATCAAAACTCGTTCAGTTCAGGTTGCAGAAAGCCTTTTAACATGTACCTACAATAATAACCAGTGAAAGTTATATTGAATAATATAACTTAGTTGGTAATATACTTTTCCGCAGATACCTAGATCTTAGGCTGTGATAGAAATCTTTGAAATACCTTCGTTTCAAAGTGAAAAAACCTAAGGGAGCGAACGGCGTATCTCCCAAAGTGTTATTAAATCAAGCTATTTTCTTCCTTTTTTGATATGCTGTAGATCTTCGCAATAAAGTGAATTCTAGCTTTTTATAGACCCACTAGAAAATTGCTTCATTTACTGGACTGTATCATTGCTCTCGAGGTGTAAAACAGCCTACTTCTAATTCATTCGATGCTTACGTCCGGCGCCTGTGTGTATCGTGTTAGCCGACTGGTTCCCAGCGCGTCCACATCAGGACTGTCGGTCCTTTCTAAATTTAGCAACCGAACACCTTAATAGAACAGCTGTTTACTTGTTTGGTACGTAGATGGTATCAGCTTTTATTCATTTCTATCTATACTGCTCTACTTTTGTTTCAACTTGTTTCGCCTCGTTAGGATACAATTCGTTTCATGGTCAACGGAATTGTGTGTCAGATTCGGGCTTCGAAGACAGATGTTCTAGACAAAGACAAGGTGCATTTTCGAAACGACGGTTTTACCGACTTTTACCGAGTTTAAACATTTACTAAGTAACTCTGAATATTTGCGATTTTTACTTGCGACAGCTCTACGACACGAGCAATCGAAGCTGGTTTACTAAGCGCAAAAATGGCGTCTTAGATTCAAAGACCCTAAAAAGAAGTGTCAAGTTAACTTATTGTTAAGATATATCTAAACTGCTATATCTTATTCAGAAAGACACTTATGACATACGGAGCTGTTTAATCGAGTTTTACGAAATTAATAAGGGAATACTTCTTTCCTCGATAGCGCCTTCACAGGTTCTGCGATATGCGAATAAATATAGTTATATACTCAATATGCTCTTTGCAGTCCAGGCTGAAGCATCCAGAAACCTTCAGTGCTCTGAAGGAAACGAAGATTTTCGGAGACGAGCCTTTGAAAGTGTTGTATAAGCAGGGAGACTCCATAACGGAAGGGAAGAACCGAATCTTAGGAGAAATACGACAAGTTGAATGACTTCCAACAAAGCGATCGGACAAGCGTTGGGGCTACTGAAGGAATATTGGCTGCTATATATCTGATTAGTTAGCATTTTGTTATGTATCTGAAAAAGACAGTACTCGTGCATGCCGAAATCGGCCGGCCTAACTGGATTGTCGCCAACACTTTATCATCGGTCCTTAAACACTCGTGTAAAAAATCGCTTCTCACCTGGTATCGTAAGCTGACCTCTCACGTCAAACAAATATCCTTGTGTATTACGTGCTCAAATTCGACGTAACCACAGTTATATGTTATTTTTTTTCTTTGCTTTTCAACCTGCTATGTTATTCAGATCGCTTCATGCCTTAGCGTTCATCATGCGTAAAGGTCACAAACTTGTGCATGAGACCCATTTCCATGATTGACGGAGTTCCGACATTGTGTAGCAGCAATCGTGCTCGATTTTCTGAGGGATTTAAACGATCCATGTAAAGCAAGATTTGCCCATGGCAATGGGCCACCTTTCTGTTGGGTGTAAAGCTGCTCGATTTAACCTGAACCGGTAGATCATCTATTTATATGAACTGGATGTCTATACAGAACATTGGATTGTGGATGACCTTGTCTGCTCATGTCTAAACTTTCATTTACCAGAAACTGCATTGGCTTTTTATATTTCCGATAACTCATACTTCGTGTGAGTGAAACTTCTGCACCTTTACTTGTAAGTATAGCTATAGTACTAAACAAAATAAGAGCAGAAAAACCACCAAAAATTGCCATATGTGATATTTTTATTCAACAATATTAAATATGACAATCCATAAAGCCTTTACTTCATGTAGAAATAAGCGTGGACCTTGCCAAAATATCCCATATAGCCCAGGTCGATGCAGTTTTCTATAGGGTTTAACCTCCAACGGCATTAAGATTCCTATGTAATATTAGGTTTTCCGGGAAATAATAGCGTTTTCTTCTATATCGCAGCCAAATAAATACATATCGTTAGCATATTACTTCATCATTTTCAGTAAAAATCCTAGCGGTGTACAACATTTCAAAGGGCCATGAGTAAATGAAGGAGTGTAACACCCGCCATAGTAAAACAAAACTGCTATTACGTCTATAGTAATAAAGACTCATAACGCGAATAATAAATGTGTCACACACCACGCCAAGGCTATAATATTGTTCACGTTCGACAACACTCCTCCGCGCCTAATATAAACCTACTAGGCCTTATACCTATTTCTGTACGTGCATTCACACTCGAAGGCCATAATTGATATTTACGAACTACTGCAAGCCCTACATTGGGGTCGTTTTTTTTTACAGTTGACCCAGTAAAAACTCATTTTAGAGCCAGTTCGAGCATACCGTTAAACCTATACTCGGTGAAACGGGGGAGCTAACGAAACAAAGATGCCGTCTTCATTTGCCTCTCCTGTGTTTTTTCCGACCCACAATCGTTCTCCTCACAAGAAACAACTTTTGAAGGAACGGTTGTGGCGGCAATGAAAATACCGTCTTTCTTGCCAGCTGCAGACGTGCAAACGCTTCCTCGTCCGTTATTATTTTCGCTACAAGGCCCACTCTATGTAGCGCTGGCGGCCATAGTGCTCACAATCTTCTGAGAACCAACTGAAGTTCGAGCAAAAAAAATGCTGCAGCTAGCCACATTGCATATATTTTCTATATTACGTTGCGAACTAAAACGCACCCTTACGCAAGTGACTATAGGCTAATTGGGAAGTTGAAGCCGTGTCAAGCAGACGCAGAAAATGTCGAAGTTAAAAAAATATTCAGAGGACGTTACTTTCGGATTCGTTTAAGCGAATTTTGATTTTTTTTTTAGGTTAGGATGATGCCTAAACACATGTGCTGTACAATAGTACTGGGTAGTTAGGTAAGACGCTTGGATAATTTCGCCATTTTCATAGGCTTCCAATGACACCAGCGTAACTGACCTTACAAACATTTTTCATAAGGTTTCTTCTGCGTCATTATTAATATTGTCTCATTCTGTCTCGCTAAGAAGCGATCAGAACAGTGGCTGATATGCTTCGAAGGCAGCAAGCTCCTAATAGCATCATCTTTTAAGCAAATCAACTGAATTTCTCATAAAAATTGCCCCTTATTGACACACTTTACCGTATTGCCGACATATGCAAAAAATGTCTAGTTTCGTTTAGACACTGCCAGTCTTCTCTTAGTCTTTTTTCTACAGAGCTTACTTCGCCAACGCTTCTACACGTGCTTTTTTCACAACGACATCGCCAGCGGTTCGGGTTTTAGCGGCTTCTAGGTCATGAGGCGCCGCCTAGCCGTCCTTTTCCGCGGCCTAAAAAGGCCCACAGGATCGTCTAGCTCTGAGGTTAAGCGTCATTTGTTCGACGTCTTTCAAAGTAGCAGGCTTTTGATATGTATACGTCTAAGCATAGAATTTCTCTGTTTTAAAAAAGAGGAATCTGTAAATGACCCGCATGGGTCTCCGGCATCGACGGCGACAATCGCTCAAAGTAGATCCAAAGGAACTGAACGGCTTCTAGATAAAACCAACCGGGTCGTTGTGTCGATTTGTATCCATTATATAATGTTTAATCTGCGATATTTAATCGACGATATTGTAGAGGCTCGACTGCTCTCACCAATGCGGTATAATACGCTACCACTTTTGAATGTAGCCAACAGATCTCATGTACTGTATTGTTTAATTAGATGCTTTTAATCAAAAACTCCATTCAGCCACTGATTGGTACTGTCCTAATTAGTAAACGTTTGTAGATGTCGCATCGCTGGTCAGAAAAATGCTGCTTTATATATATATCACCGCTGAAAATTTGGTCCGCAAATTTTCCGAGTTACTCATACAACCGTTAGTGTCAATTTTCGCAAAAATATCCATACTGATAATACTGTCACCTGAATCATATTTACTCATCATCCAGGCTTGCAAGATAAGGCCATTGGCGTATCCATGCAAGTACTATTCCAGCGATTGGCATGGCACGACATAGGCCAATCGTTGCCTGATAACGTCACGGCGGTCACAACATGCTCATCGGTCCGTCCTCTACACGAAGTTGGAAAAGGTTTGAAAGTCTGTCACTTCATCGCCTTTACGCACGCTACGATTAAATATGGCGACAGGTTTTCAGAAATCGCCGGATTGAAGGAACTGCGATACGGCCATTGAGTGCAACAAAAAAATAATATCCAGGGCGAAATGAGACTCCTCGGACGGTTCAAGAAAAAAAAGTATTTTGGTAGTTTGAAAGAGAGAATAATATAAGTAACTATTCTCAAACCCTCAACAATAATTTTTCAAATTACGTCAAAGCGCCCGGAAACTATTTTCTCACTTTGTATATGAGTTGGGCTTTATGTTTTATTGTTCGAAGCAAAATTTGGCAGATCCAGTAACTGTATCGTGGTTAACCGCAGGACGACTTAGTGGACGTGCATTAATGTGAACCAAAACATATTGTCCTTTTTTAAGCGTTAAGACTAAATTCATCGAAGCTATTACTAGATCTACCCGTTGCTTGAACCTAAAGTTGCTGTTACTGTTAAGGCTTCAATTGGCTCTCAATTTCACTTACTTTTAACGTCCCACAAAACCTTCTGCTGTTCACAAACGAAGTGATCACGATACCAACAATACCGATCTCGAACTATAAAGTACAGGTTAACAAATTCCCGAAAATTCGAAAATTTAAGTTATATTTAATCAAAATGTAAATTCTATCAGATTCAGAATTCGGACATAGGATTCAGTACGGTATAGTCGTAAACGAATTTTCCAAGCTTATTTCTATGACCGTACAAGCGTAGGAAGATGGCCTGTTTTATGCCTTAGACCAGAACTCGCAGGTATATATGTTTGGTCTCTTAAAATTTATTCTTTAGTCTCGAGTACGTGTTAATCTTCTGCTCAGAAGTTTTTCGAATGAAAAGTACGAGATGCGTACGCTTGGTTTCATAGAATAGTAGTCTTTTCGACAAAAAAATACAGCAGTTCCCATTTTTGTTAAGCTACATAGGCCTACCTTACCACGCCGAGTTTATACATAACCTGGAACTGTCCGACACGATAGAGGTACATGTGCGAAACTATACAGATTGTGTAAAATCGTCTTTCCTATTCGTCAATTCTCCTTAGGATTCTAAACCTATCCTTGCTTATTTTTCTGTGCTGTATCGTACCGAAATAACAAGGGGGACTAACTCAGGCTTTTTTTCTGTTTCAGTGGAATCGCAGATTCTTGAGAAATACATCATCCCGTTATGGAAGTTGTTGAGGCTTGCTCCAGTTAGCATTAAGCATTAACGAGTAATTTTGGTGTCGCCGTAACTGTGTAAGTGCTAAGCTTACTCGTTCTATCATGCGTCCCGGGGCTTATTTACTACTTTTTTTTTTTACAGACAGACTAGTAGAATTTAACATTTTTCAAAAGAAGCCTACCAAAATAATGGTCGGGCTACGATCTTAAGGTATTAGCTGTCTGTAATAGAAGGTCCATTGGAACAGCCGCCGATTTTTGAACGGACCCTAGCAGCCGACAGGTAAAACTATATTTGGTATTTTTCGACATAGAAAACGTGTTACAATTGGGCGACTGAAACTACAGTTCGAGTCGAGGCAGACACCTCGGCCTGCTCTGTTGCCTGACTAGAGCACAAAAACAATCGAAATTTCCCAAACGAATGAGAAATAACACAGGTTGAACGAAGGGTCGAATCTGCTAATTTAAAACCATTGTTGAACATTCATTTGAATTTAGAATATAATTAACTTCAGGCGACGGTTACAACACAATGCTACTTGAAGCTTCGCGTAGTCCAAAATTAAATAGTAAATTTACCTGCAGGAAACCTAATTATTACATGGTAGAAGAGCCTGTTTAATTTTGGAGACAGGCCAGAGACCTAAATCGATTCAGAACAGCAGTGCCAAGCATAAAATTCGAAGTGTTTATTATAGTTTAAAAAAAATGTGTATATATATATATATGTTATTTACGAGTGATTTATATATATATATATACGTATTTTTACAAGGTGGGGCAAGAGTCTGCTGATAGTTTGAAAAAATGTCATTTGACAGTTTGGCTTTTCAAGGTGCGTTTTTTTATTCTTATTTTCGCTACATGTTAGCAACCTACTACTTTTGTTAACGGAAATCTTCGCCCCACCCTATAGTGATTTACCTTTGCGGCTATTGACTATTTGTGTGTGCTTACCTATCAATACTCATCGCCTTAATTGTGAAGACGGACGAGGTCACTGTTAATAACGAAATAAAATTGGTAATTCGACAGTACAATGCGCCGAACGGCCAATGCGAATGCATCATAAACACGGCGTTAAAAATCACATTGAACATGGCCGTCGTCAGGTCAGCCACTGATAGATTCACTAGAAAATAGTTTGTCACCGTTCGCATTCTCTGATGGGCGAGTACAATCCAGATAACGATCGCATTGCCGAGTATTCCTGCGAACACTATTAATGAAAAGCACATGATGAACGTTACCTGCTGCCACATTGGCAGAAGAAATGTCAGACTTGATCCACCCTCAACATAGCCGGGAAAGCTTGAGTTGCCAAGACTTGTCAAGTCCGTGATGTTGCCATCAGCGCTGGTGACGTTGTCAAACAACGATACGCAATCGGCTGGTACTTCGGCGGCAGGTGACGTTGTTGATAGCGAATCATTGAGGGCTTTCAAACACCGGCTCACCGTCGTGTTGAGGGCGACGGCTGCCAGCTGATTCATCGTGAAGGTCATTTCGTTAACCTTGGCCCTTGTGGACGCTCTGTGGAAACCTGCACAATTTTACTCACTTCTTCGGCCTCCTTGTAATTTATTAGTTCCGCTCTCCTTTTCTATTTAGTACTTCTGTATCTACGCGTTTTCTGTTTTTCTGTCGGGTCGCAGCTGCAGCGCACAAACAGAGATAGATGTGATTTTGAGGGAAATGAAGAAATCGAGTAAGTTGTCGTCACCCCTGTAAGATCTTCTTGCATTAAAGTATCTCGATCTTGCTCGACGTCCTTTGATTATCCTACCCCGTTCTATTAGTCGCTTTGTTGTCGGATTGGGCGTGGACGTAAAAACGGCATCTTGAGCGTCGTCTAGGGAACAGTAAGAGATGTCCGCACCGACGACAATGACAGCGATAGAAAAAGAGAAGCAATAGACACACCTCAACTCCCACCTTTGCTAGCTTTCGGAGCGTGCGGATGAGTTGCAGCTCCCTAAGTGTACTGTAATTTTTCCTGGCTATCAATTTGTGCAAGTTCTTGTGAATTTTTCTTCTTGTGGCAGCTTTGGCCTCTGATTTCAGCGGATTTGTAGGCGCTTCCTCGCGTTTCGCCTAGGTTTTTGATCCGTTTCAACAAAGAGCGGTATGAGCTACGTATAACTTTTCTTTTTGCTTATGTGCTGCTGGTGTTTATCGGTTTCTCATAGGCTTTGCGTCTATCGATTCTTCTTCGCCTCAACCTAGGCGATGCTTCGTTCGCTACAAAATCGTTTCCGAGCCTGCCGGACTGTCTTGTGACGCAAAGGTCTCTGAATTCAAAAGCAGCAAGAGTGATGGTAGGGGTGACTCAGACTCGTCCTCTCTCTGAATACAACATGCGTCAATGCAGAGCAACTAGAACTCCATAAGATTCACGAGCTCACTCAGTTCTCTAGACCTTCTCGTTCATCACTGACAGCGCTAATAGAGTAATCCGGTTGGAAGATAGAACACACACGCAGCCTCGATTGCTGGAGCATGACTCTGTCCTCTGTGAAGACGTCTTGATGCTTTCTCCTAAAATTGAAGCGTCGTTTTTATGCGCGTTCGCGCGATCTTGATCAAAGTTACTCTCTGTTCGTGTCTCTCGTGCTAAGCTGAAACGGCACATGAGGATTGCTACAAACGAGAGGAACCCTCTTGTCTTCGTAGCGGAGTTACGATGAGAACACAGAAAGAAATCACTTTCGAGATGCGTGGATATCAATCAGGTATGGAAAGTTCAAACTACGAAATGCAGAACTCAGAAATTGACAATTGTTCCTGGTCGGACAGACGGTCGGATAAACGAATCCGATAGATTGCATCGCTACCGAGAGTAGATAACGAATATGCCTCATCGTCAGTGGAACCCCAGCGTTTGGTTGTTGAGCTTAAACACACAGCATTATAACCTCGTAGTTGAAATAGTGAAATTAGCTGCCAACGCTTGTTGAAATGGCGCGGTCGCGCAACGATACTGGTTAAAGCGATGCACTTAACGCTGGCGCTCACTCGAAAACACGCGCTGTACGGTTAGCAGTTGCTTTCATGCGATTCGGTACTCGTCCTGCAGGCTTGTTGTCCTTTTCTAACAGTCTGTGTGTTAAACGACGTTGTTAGTAACGCAAGCTAGCTGATAAGAACATCTTTTATGTATCCGTTTTAGCTGAAATTGTTTTAGGTGTCGCCTTTTTTAGCTAACCAATAAACGCTCTAATGAAATGACGTACGACCGTAAGCGCCGCTGACGACAGCTCAACACCATTGAGTATGCAACGTCTATACCCTGGTAATCTGGGGATGGCTGAAATGAAGTGATTATTGTTCATCAACGACTTCTGAACCAAGAGCCAAAACGACATACAACGATCGATATGAGGGTAGTCTTCTGAGGATAGATAAGCGTCATCTGCAAAGTTTTTTTCTATTAAATCAGTCCGAATAGCGGGATCTGCAGAAATTTTTTTTAGCATCGATTTTTAGATCTGCACAGCAGCCCTTTTAGAAAGAGAAGGCTTAGATCGATACGACAGGAAGCTTGATATGAACTAAATAACCGAAGCAGATAGTATAGCTTCACAAGCGTAATGCTGATGACTCCTAATGGAAACCACTTTACATGTTTCCTATAATAGGAAAAACAGTTGGCCACAAGCTCTGATTAGTCACTTTTCGCTCGCGTGTTGATGACAGTGTGGTTCAACGCTTAGAGATGGCGGGACCTGTTCGTGAGAAGGAATCGTGGCACATTTATCACATTCGCAAGAATGGAACAAATCACAAGTACATGAGTGTTGAGACACAGCAAAAAATGCCACCGCATATAGAAGAGTGCATAGAACGATCACAAAATAAAAGCGAAGAAAACAACAACTGCCGATGTTGTTGGCCTTTTTAGCCCTCGAATTTATGCCGGGTACTGATGGCTAAGTTCCTGACGCACGGACTCACAAGGTCGCAGTATTCAACAGGCAATATTATTCTCGATCTTTTATCTTCGATGCTTTCTCTAGACGGCCATGGTAGTAGCGAGAATTACGTTAACACAGGATCCTTGTCTTAAACCGTAGCTTGACGTATTCAAGTATCGCGTCATAGTTCAGAAGGCGTAACAACTGCACCATTCATTGTTTACCGAAATGTAACTTTGCGTCGTCGTCGCTCAACGTTGAGAAACGATCCGTGCGTTATCACTCCATCCACAGCTATACTTTCATGCCAGTGTTGACTAACGTTAGACGCTTGCGTCGGAGATGCGTCTGAATTTTACCTGAATCAATCACCTTGCTCGCGCACACACGGTCATAAACAGGTGCAAGGAGATTATTCGCTGTTGATTTTATCCCAGTCGTCTGATCGCTCGTGGCTTTACAACTCGTCACTCAGATCAAAGCAGTCCGATACTCGCACAGCTGGGCTCCGAGACGGTTCGAGTGCGGAAAGCAAAGGGAACTTATCAGTAACATCATGTTATACCTGCGCTAAGACGCGGTCCAGCCTAGCACACCTGTTTCATGGGTACTAACGCAACTAAACAGGGCGTTCATGGGAGGCAATTTGCCTATCGACGTCAAATGTCGAATGTTACCTGATAGCGGGGCTGGTTAACGGACAGGCATCTTTTCCGATGGGTTGTAGTAACAACTATGGCATAGGCGGATTAGTTTCCAAATAAGTAATTTTCGCTGAATCACTTTATGCAACACGAATTGGTTTTGCGTATATACTGCCTACACCTTTGGTGATACTGTCTTTTTCGCTCGTTTTGGTTACGCTGTTGGCATTAGCGCCCAAAGCGTCTCCTTTTAGAACTCAACACTTTCCATTATGCCCAGCGCATCCTTAATGGGCAAATCAATGCACGCCATATAATTGACTCGGCAGAACCTCGCAAGATCCTGGCAGAATCACTATTTTTACCGGATTTAACAACGTCCTATAAAGTCTATCCGAAGGACCTTACACTGTCTCCCAACGCGGGGCGCGGTTCCACTTAATAGTGGAGGTGTGTTGCAGGTAAATTTCTAAAGAGTTGGCTCTTCTCTAGAACGGAATTCTCAAAAGACGCCAGCAAATAATTGACGGTACGCTCCGATGCTTGGCGCGCCGTTGTGCCTGCTTAGCCAAACTATCCATCTATGACATGAGCGACAATTGACGAGCAAATGCTATACACTCGTTAACAGCTCACCCTTTTCATTGTTGATGTAACTTTTTTTTTTATTATTCTACCAGTCACCCCCGGTGGTTTATACTCGGCTCATACGAACACAGAGAGACTATAGCAAAAACCCTGATCAATATATATTTTATCGATACGTGAACAAAACGAGCCCCTAGGTCCTTGAAGATAAAGAAAAACTCGTTCACACTGTGCTACGGCCGTTTTAGGTTCTTGTGTCACGCGCGGTCGGTAAAGACGAAAAAGCCAGGAACATCCAGGACCTATCTTGGAGAAGTTGCACAAGGTGACCGCTATTTGGCAATGCGTTCTGCCTTGCATGTATGTCTGTTTTTTTCTGTAGATCCCCTTGTAATTATGCATCCAGAGTAAACGTCACGAGTAGTTTTCAACGCAACGAGCACAGCGTACACATCCATATCGGTACCTGTTTACAATAGAAGCTATAAAACTAATAGGAGCGACTGGAGGTGACCCGTGCCGAAATAAATACTTGTATTTTACCTGTGCTAAATGACGTCACAATGTGTCGTTTCTACATGCAAGCAGATCTTGCCAATTCCTTCTTAACCTAATTTCGCTAACTTAATTTAACAACAGTACAGCATCGCTGAGCGAGCGAACTTTTCACGCGTATGAAAATCAGAAGCGTATGGAGCAGCACGATGGGTCACGGTTAGATGGCACGCGGATGAAGAGATTAAGGAAGAAGCGCCACTTACGTTGCTTATTGGAGATCGGTGACCTCCAAGTGCTCATGGCAAACTGAGTCCCACGAGCGCTTTCCCGCTCGGAGTGCTGAACCTCGTCCGCGCACACTGACCAGCCAGAGGGCGCTGTAAGCGGATGCTGAGCATCAACAGGTTGTGTTGCCAGGCCAGTCAGCCATACTGAGTAATCATTCATGGCCAGTAGCAGGCCAATGGTGATAGTACGGGAATAGCATACACACCGTAGAAACGTAGATATTCGTATTAATTGTTTGGATTATATTTGTGATTGTACAGTGCCAACTAGGCTTAGTGGGATGTGGTGATTCGAGGTCAAAGACACGTTTCGTTTCTTGAACCATTGTCAGAACCAAGTTAAGTTAAGATAGAGGCGAAGCAGGTGGGCTGTGATTCACAAAAAGTTAAGATTGTACGTTATCTGTTATATATATACACACACGCTACCTAAATTGAAACTGCTTTTTCTTTATAAGCTATGGGGTTTTCGCAAGCAACCTGAAAGTCATGTTTTTTCTATATGACCATCCTTCGCGGTGGATACAGCATCAATTCAGGGCTTGGCCCACTTACTGATAATTTTCAAAATATTCGCTTTTTTTACTCCGATAACTGTTTTTCAGCAATGTGTCAAGCGATATTAATAGGTATAGTCTTATTGAAGTGTCGCTCAAATACAATAGCAAGCCAAAAGTCCCAAAACATGCAAGGGTTCAAAATGCCCAAAAGGTGCAGGAAGACGCAAGAGGTCTCAGATGAGCTGAGCGTTAGAGCTTATCTGAACGGCCCGACTATTGGCTAATCTTTTTCGCTCTAGAATGGCCGTTTATTTCTGTAACAAAAATCCAGATGTATCTAAAATGGCTTTTTAAGCCATCTTAGTGGAACTTTGAGGCCGTTTAAATTCAAGTCATATTAAATGTCCTACGTTTTGGCCCATGAAAATTTTCCTTTGACTTTGTAGAACCCGTATAAAAACTGGAAATAACCTAGACTAACGATTCCGAGCTGAACGGACGTGTTTGGTTTTGGTGGAGGTCTGTCTGGTGCGAAAAAATTGTATAATAGCCAATATTCGCTTGCCAGTTTCCCAAGTCAATTGCCAAAGCGACGCATTGGTTTCCAAATCGATATTTGTTGTTTCGCTTAGAAAGGACAGACTTTGTTCGAGTACCAAGAACGGCGTATAAACGCATACCCATTACGCTAAAGAGCCAGCTAAAGCCTCTCGCGATTCAGGTGCTGTATCCCGGGCGTAGGCATTTCTTCTTTTTATGCTGAAACCTAGCCGTTTGACAGAATGCGTAACGGTGATACCGAAGCGTAAAAGCTGAAACGTAAAGATGAGACAAGCATGACAAAGAATACAACGGCAGGTAGTGAAGGGTAGTCTGAAAGCATTTTAGTTATGAAATTAATTAAGTTCGTAATATACCTCTTTCTGCTGTTTGAATGTGACAGAGACGGAAAATTGTTACGCAAGATAGGTAAAAAGCATGATCTTTAAATAATGCGACAACTTATTCCTAAATAATAAATTCCCTATATATAGGAAAATTATAGTTTTTTCTTAGGTTTCTAAGACTGTGTTTAACTATTTGAGTGCTTTCTTTTACATGCTCTACAGGTGTCATTCCGAGCGGACGCGCTTATTCAATACAACCACTATATTAGAGCTTCGATAAGACTCTTAGATCATTTACAGGCCCACTTTAAATGTTGTCTTTGCTATTTTGGGTACACCTTGGCCCTGTCACATCGAGATTTGTTGGACTCTCGCTTAATACCAGTCTACACATACAGTACACACATTCATGTCAAACTTTTCAATAACGTTTTGATTGAAACAGAAGGATCATTAAAGGCCCGTTTTCGTTCTGCAGCGCTAAACTTTGGAGTCCGTACAGCTCTTTTGCGATAATGGCTTTCGCGACACCGTGCTGTGCTAAAATCTGGTCATTTTTCAATAAGGGTCCATCCGACATATTAAAAACGCATTCCCGTCACGATAAGCAGCCCGAACCGTATATACATACCTTGGTTAAGAAAGAAAAATGATTGTGCCTTGATATAACTAGTGCGATGTTTGCCGCAAACATATGATACATTTTGTCAATCTTAGCTACCGGGTTGCGTTGCCTTTACGTTTAATTATCCGGAATAAACCTTTGAATAACTGTATTACATTAAAACTAACTAGTATTACACTAAAACTGACTATATATACGTATATATGTGTAAGCTTGACTTTGCCACACATTTATCGTAGGTAATAGCGTCAGGTTCGGGATGTTATTATTTTTTACCCGTGTTTTTTTTAATTTTGCTGTGATGCCCTGCTAATCAGAAGACATTTTTCTTCTGTATTTAGTCATAGCACAATTATCATCACAGAATCAATTTTTTCAGAACTTTCTATCGTCGCAGTCGTTGCCCTTTTGAAGTTAACTATTGCATGTAGTTTGCTATAGAGGTTTGAGTTTAAACAAAACTACAATACAAAACTTTTTTTTACTATTACCCTGGCATCCACCGCTACGCGGAGGAGACAAAATTAGCAACATCAGTGTCTCTTTCCAACGCTTAGCGCATGCAAGTTCCCTACGCGTAGTACTTTGAATTTGACGTTTGTGCGCAGTTTTTTCCTGCATCATTTTCACCCCTCGTATATCTCTCCAGTTAGATTTTACCTCTATTTCCATATACTATTTGCGGCCCCGCCTTTTTATCTGTTGATTTTGCTCTCGTCTGCAGCAGCAGATACTTTCTACAAATCGAACTTAAACTTCGGGTCAAACTCTTGTGCAGGCTTTAATGATCATTTTCTAGTGACTCCCCGGGGTTTAGGGCACGTTGTGCTCGTATTGTTTCTCTTTAAATGGAAAGGTGGATGGTGGTTACGGAAACATGGCAGGTATAGAACAAGCCTTTTTTACATAGTTGCTGAAAATTGACCGAATTAAATAAATAGCCTGCTTCGAAATAATCCCAACTCCGTTAGGGTTCTGTGCGTCCACTGAAGTAAAATTACAAAAAACATGCACGGTAATGATTTCACTATGATTGCCGCAAATGGTTTCGCTTCAAATTTTAATTATTCTGCCTTGTTTGACATAAAAATGGTGCCCACCGCAACCTACGACCTCACTTGTTATGGATATACAATAACACACATGATCCAGAAGAAGGCGTAGTTCAGACCAGCCTATTAAACGGTTTCAAGGAGAAAAAAAAACAGGCTTTTCTTTGATAGGAATAATTCGGAACAAAGGAGAAATCCAAATAGGCATCTTCACGACGTACTTTGCAGAACTGAAGGTTTTCATAAATCAAACAATACATATACATTTGTAAGGTTATTATGGTTTCGTATGGACCAGGTATCTCTGTGTTATGTCTGGTATCGCCGTTGGGCATTCAATCAGACGGTCGTATCCCAGCATGAAACAACGCGTGCTTAGACTCGGACCCGAGCATGACAACGTAACTCCAAGATTAGCAGGCAAACATATCACCCACTAAGCTATCACGGGATTATTTTACATAGTGTTACACTCTATTGTGATTATGGTATCAATAGATTTTGCTTGGTTATTTATCCACGGACGTCACAATTGATCTTTAAAGCAGCGTTACAACATTTATTCAAGCAATAATTGTCCAGAAGTAAAGTTGTTTGCAGACTGTTTTTTTTCTGTTAGTTATACCGTTCATCATTTTAATGAAAAATTTTTTCGACCAAAGGGCTTGGTTCTGTTGCCAGTGTGGCATTTTATCTTGAATCCGATTTAACTATATAAAAACTCAGTTGTTGTTTATCATCAGTAGTTAAATGCTTCAAGCTTGATACTAAGTATTGCCGTTAAACATTGCTTTAGAAGGCTGGCTCTCAACCGTGTCTACGCTCCGTCCCAAAATTGATCAGACCGTTCCGCGCGTCACCACTGCACTATCACGGATACGATTGATTCAAGTAGTACCTAAATGAATATGCCTACCAATAGTAAGATATTTTTAAGCTACCCCATAGAATTTTTCGTGTGTTCATAAAGAGGGCATTGCTACCGCCCTTTATTGACGAACAGACCAACCCTTTTTTCGTTGTCTTCAAAAGCATTTACAACTGTGCGAAACTACACGCTAGCGACGTCTCGGGCTAGTAGCAATCGCTTGTATTAAAAAAAATCAGGAAGTTCACAGACAGCAGACGGAGGTACGCACCTCGTATTGCCCGATCAATCACTTTCTAGCTAACAGTCTTGTATGCATCTTCTCATTAATGCTAATTTGTGTACGGTCGCCAGTGGACACGTGTGAGGCAGGGAAGCATTTTTGAAGTTGGGGGAATTTGTCAATACGAAACGATACGCTGCTTGGTATAACTTTGAGTTGCGTTATATGAAATAATGTCCAGTCATCTGTCGAAGCGCCATCTAAATCTTCGGATAGTTCTTCGACGGACAACGTTTCTTTTTGTGTCGTAACGATGATGTTCTCGTAGGTCTGCCGTAGCCATGCGGCTGGAGCGCGGATCCGTTTGCCCATGAAATCTGAGTTGGCTAAATTGTCCTATGAACATTTGTAACGACTGTACGTCGGATGAGTTTTACAACGGTAGAAATATAATGCGCCTACAGTTGATCAAATCTCAGAACCGCAGCCGTAAGTAGAGAGGGGAAATAATGACTACGTGCAAGTTGTTATTCTTTGGTTAAAAATGTTACGCAACAATAATTCCAGTATTACCTTTTTAAGTATGTTTTTGTTTAAAAGTCAACGAGCAGCAAGAAGGATTCCACGTGCATGAGGCTGCATTTCTGGAAAAAATACGCAGGTCAGGGGTCGATGAACTTCAAGCAGCTGTAACAGGACGTGAGCTGACCCCCCTTAGAAATGTATACATATTGATTAAATTACGATGTTGAAGCTTTTCCTTGGGTTTCCTCGGTTGAAAGATGTTGAAGGTTCTTCTCCTTCGGCACATTTTAATGTATACATGATCCAACCTGCATCCAATGAATGATTCACATTTGAAGTCGCTAAGGCTGTGCCCGCCTCTACTTGCCACTCTTGCAAAGGTCAGTTCACTCATTACCACTGCAGACAGCTAAGGGTTGACACAAATTTTGAGCCGCTATAGCCATAATTCTTAGTGTTGCATCTGCGATGTCGGTTACAAAGGCCACATGGACTTGTCCGAATCGTTTCGCCCTGTTCTAAAATTGACCTAAGCACAGATCGACTACAAAGCAACACCTGTAGATTTACTTATCTGTAAAAAGAAATTTTATTAGATTTGTATGTTACGTGCTAGTTAATACGCAAGTTAAGTACACTTGTTTGTAAGTATACTTTGTTACATCATTTTGTGACGAATGATTACTCTAAGCGACTATGATACGCTTGTACATATGCACACATTTACTTGAATAATTAATCCCTGGTAAAATATCATCATAAATGAAAAATTGATTATTTATCAAGATTATAGAGGTAATACCCTAGAAGCCACATAGATGGATTCGATTTTGGAGTAGTAATACGAACTGAGTTGACAAAGTGCTTACTATTCCTATCCAAACAGATACTCGTAAAATAGGATTTAGGTTTAACAAGCTAGTTTTCGGGGTAAAACGACGGATCGTGCCTACCTATCAGGGAAGAGTCTGTACTTATATACAATACTCGTTTATTTGTAACTCCGGTTCTTTAAAAACAAAAAAAAAAAAAAAAAAAAAAAAACGATAAAGCTGAAGCGTATAGAAATCGCTTGTGAAACAGTTATCTACAGCATGCGTAGTAACTGAATTTGTAATTGTAATAACGTAGCTCATTGCAAGTGTCTGCATCTTTGTATCTGTGTGAGCTATAATTAGGCTGAAAATTTAAATAAGAAAGGTAACCTTTATAATATCATAAGAATCAATGATAACGATTCATCTCAATAAACCTGTGGTGGAAATGCGTTTGACCAGATTGGTACGCTTTCCAGCAGCACGTCCAGCAGCTTCTCATAGCAGACGACCCCCTGGGTCATATCAATATATTTTTCCATCCTCGTGTATGATATTAAATAAACTGTACCACAAGGAACAGGGTACACGTCCTTCGTTAACTATCTGAAACCCCCTGGTTATTTCCTACAAAAATTCCTCCAGTATATTCCTATAAAATACGATATACAACATTTTTCAATACTGTGGAGAAAAGAAAATGCCTATATCGACTGCTTAACGCGGCACAAAATATTGTTCTACCTTATATCAGCTCAACGATTTATCAATTTGAATCCGCCGGCAATTTTAGAGGAGTCATAACTGTCGATGTTACTTTGAAAATTGACGTTATCAGTACAATAATGTTCACTTCGATTACTTACTAAGTTACGTTTTTGCACAACATTATGTTTAGCTATTGGAAGCTGTTATTATTTGTACCTGTACCCAAAAAAAACGTTTCGACTATGTTTTAGCGAAGAAGTTGGAAGTAAGTGTGCACATGGCTTCGTATGACGCTACAAGTTACGAACAAATAGCTAAAAAATTGCTCTTTCTATTCGTATATTTCCTGAAAACATTTTCAATAAACTTAGACATAGTCAGATCACGCAAACTTACTAGAATTAAGATTATGCACGCGTGGAAGACAATTAACTAAATGAGAACACAATTAACTAATTAACGATATCAATTCATTTTAGGCGATAATTATAATTGCAAAAATTCAGGTGTCTGAGCAGTATGAAGTTCTTCACCGGACAGTTAAGTTAAATTTGCCGAGATCATGTCCCCACACCTTGATTATTTTATCCTCGTACAATTTCATCCCCTGCCAGATGAAATTTTCAATAGATCTTCAAGCGGGTGACGTTGTATACACCACTGTCTTCTATAGCCATCCGCCGCTTACAGATCACACTAAGCACACAAATCGCAAAATATCCCCTTGGAGAAAAGAAGGCAACGAGCGCTAAATTAATAAGGCGAAGGTTTCAATTCTTCTCAAGACGATGTTACGAAAGATTATAGAAATTACCATAATAAAGGGTCGCACCAAATCAATATCAATGCCCACTAGATTATTAAACAAAATTTTCACATCCGTGCAAATTCCAAATATGTGGCAAAACTATTTGCCCCATTTATTCCGTCCTATGAAAGAGATAGCGGTAAACGAGATCTGTCCAATACTGTCAGGAGAGTCACATCTTCAAATCGTGGGCAAAATCAAACGATCATCATTTGAGTCGTCATCATCATAAACAAATCATTTGAGTATTCCGAAAAATATATTGGAATTCATAGCTGGCTGAGAACTGGTGCCCAATTGTCGAACGTGCGTCTATACGGTAAAAGTGTTCGACCCAATCTACTAGAAAAAAATCGATTAGGCTATTTCGGTATTTAGACCTGTAGGGAAACATACTTGGGGCTTATATAAGATAATCCAAGGCTCTTATAGACATCCCGTCGAATTAGAAGACAAACTAACGAAATTCACCAGAATTGCCCAGTGTCATCTTTGCTACCTGTTTTGTATGTGTACGATTGGTACAACGTCTCAATGGTACATTTGTTCGTCCATGCAGATTATCTTCGCAGAGCTTCAAAGCAGATCTGCAAGCGCGAACTGGAAACAGCATCACTTCAGTGTCTGGAAACAGATGAACACGAACATCATCAAAACAAACGAAATGAATTTCCGTCTAGTCCCCTTGTGCTTCAAATGTAACGGCAGTATTTAGAAATGCTCTTGCGGCCAGCTGTTACATTTACATCTAAGGGTAGATAACATTATTGCCAAGACAGGATACAGCCCAGGACGCATGGTCTCAGCAAATGAGTAAGCCAACAGCTTTGTTGCGAAAGCGGGAGATTTAATGCCTCGAAGCTACTTTCCGCCATAGTTTGGCTCGCATCTAAGGGATCGTCTGGCATATTTTCGACATGTTCAGTCAGGTAATAAATAAAAATCCCCTTCCTTCCTTCCTTAAAGAAAGATGTAGTCAAGCTGAACTTCAAAAAGGGCAACGCTGAAAACGTCGTTTAAGCATCAATATTATATATGATAAATGGATTGACGTTTTACGGAATGCAAGTACATAAAGTCTGAATCCAAGCGCGATACATGGAGCATATCTCTCGAATTTCAGGTTACAACAAACAAGAATTTTGTGCAAATTCTACAATACGCCGAGTCTTGTGACATGGTGTCTGTTATCTTTTGTGTAGCATCTTTGACTGAAATATTTAAATCTAACTTTTTCTGGTTAATTTTCTGGGGTATAGCCGTTATATAACAGTTATACGCCAGAGAAGGCAAGTATGTAACTGCCGTAATTACGAAGGGGTACCAAAGAATTGGTTGCATATGCCACACTGCCATATTCTTTACCTGTCATATATTCTTTACCAATATGACAACATATGCAATAACGGGAACCACATTATGTTCAATTATTACATTAGTTCACAAAAATCTTGCATCAACCAGAAACGTGTTTCGTTTCTTTGAAATTCAGATGATGCTGCCAATACGATTCTTCCCACATCATCAAACACAGTCACGTAGAAACATAGTCACGAATGCGCTATTGTCACAGAGGCTACGCAAATAAGCTGCGCCTACGAGCGCGCCGTCCATGCCTTGGTCATCTAGTGGCCTCTTCCCCTAACCCAATTGTATGCCCAGCCTTTTGAGGAAACAAGGAACCAGTGTTTTATGCATGCCATTCATTTAGATGAATCGTCGCGCTCTTAGATATGTAGTGCTAAAGCGAAGAGAAGAGGATGCTAATAGCACGTTCTCATGCACGTGCATGCGGGACGTGAGTGTGCGTGTGGCCGTTTGGTCAAGGCTACCGGCATCGTTGCATTGTACTATAGTTGGCAGAGCAGAACGAAGGGGTCAATGTTTTCTGTCTTCTGTTAAACAGACACAGTCTACCCGGTGACGGCACAACCGAAAAACAATCGCAGGGAAATATAACGTATTAGATACTAGTGGGCCAGCGTTTTAAGGGCTGTATAGTTTAGCCAACAAATGGAGGACATCGGAGTGGCACTGTCAAACCAGAGTCGAATGAGTGGCTGGTGCCAGGTGCACAGAGAAGGGGAATCACCTCAATAATGAGATGATGAATCCCCGGGTGCTTATAACGGTAGCTTCGTCTGGTAGAGGAACTCATCCACTCGTGTGGATGAGTTCCTCTACCAGACCTCTACCACCCACACAAAGGGTGAAGCAAGGCTTTGGTGTAGTAAAGGTACTCACAAGATAGAAGGCTGTAAGAAGCATTGTTGCCATCCCAGTTATTGGTATGATGTATGGTTTACAAAGGATTAATTAAAGTTTCGAGAAAATCTCGGAGAACGCGTTTAAAAGGCAACGAAGCCTATTATTGTCTTTCGTGGAAGTAATATAGCGTTTGACGTAACTCTTACGCATGTGTTTCATTAGAGATTTAACTTATTCTCATTCGTGATAATGGTCTCGTGAAGTGTTACTGGGGGGGGGGGGGGGGGGTCTTAATTCCGTACCTACTATTCGCTCGATATATATACGATTCGAGAACACGATACCACTATATGTTTATAGTATTAGCAATCAGGTGGGGTAAAATTTGACTTAGACATAACAGTTTTCTTATTATACTAATCGTTACACCACAGACCACGATACTGCTGCTTAGCATGGCATCAGAAAACAGCATTCAATATAAACAATGTGGGAGGACCTAGCACAGGAGCAAATTTCTTTGTTTATCGCCTTTTCCATCAGTATAATTTTTCGTGGAAAACAAAAATGCGTCTGCATGTTTCTGAGTGTTATAGGCAAACGCTTCGCTTATTATCAGTGCCCTGATTGTTGCACTAAGGCATTGGTTGCTCCACAGTCCTGCGAATATACGGAGTTTATTCAGTTTCTGTGTGTCATTTATCGAACGTGCTTAAAATACGACCGACGCGCAAAAAACGTTTTTTTTTTAAGCGCGACGTCTTAAATATAACTACGTACGTATCTTCCTTATATTAGCAGTTCAATGGTGGTCAAATGGTCAATATTCACGATGCGCGCTCGTCCGTTGCATCGAGCGGTTGCGTACACAACAGCTTACTCAAAAGATTTTGTCGTTCTTACGAATGTTAGACTTATCCGGCTATTGGCCTGGTTCACGTTGCCTCTGGGGCTTCATCTCACCGTAAACCATTCAGGGTACGCGGCGTTTATTATGGATAGCATACACTATATGTATAATATGTTTGATCAGCATAGCAGACAGGATATGACCGGCGAGAAGTGAATAGCCTTTGCACTGATATATAGCGTGCAATACGCCGCCCACAATAGCTCCGTCACTAACCCAGTGATGATCAGCCAGAAACTGTAGTTGTTGATCATACCGAAGGCATAGTTCGTGGAAATACGTTCAACAACTTTTGCCGCCATCATTTCCGTTGGCTGCTCCATTATAGCATACAGCGTCTACGTCCTTGTGTTCTTTTATACGCAGACACAAACGATCTGGCGGATATAGCCTGATAGCAGCGTGAAGCGTTATTTGCGTTTGATCTAGCGAAAAACTGGGCAAAGATGGTGCTTGCGGGGAATTTAAAACCCCATGATGGCTTGCACTATTAGATTTTCGACTGAAAGAGATTGATGGTCCACATCTTGTCATTGATAAATAGAGACACATGTTGCCCTGCGTGTAAATAGTTAAGCTATAAAACAAGTGAAGCAAGATTGTTTTTACAAATACAACACTGTGTTTAACATTTACCGGTATCTAAGAGATTTGGTGGTAATCTGTAGAGAGTTCTCAATTGAACAGACGACTTGACAGGGTGGAAACCTTCGCAGAACCTTATATCGCACACGGGAAAGAAACAAGGTAGGAACCCAAAAGACTTTTTACCCATTCGCCTAAGGGGCGAACGCCGAAGGTCCGCGTAAAGAATGGTCCGCGCACTACTAGCGATCCGTATAAATGCGATACGCTCAAATAAAATATGATCGATTCTAAACAAAAACTAATTTCCGTCACAAAAAATTTCGAATCTAATTATACGAGGCACTGCAATGTACTCTTGCCGATTTAATAAGCCCACCCGAAGGTCTATAATATTTGTAGATTGGCCACCAATGATTAAATGACCGGCTAGAAATTTAGCTTTGGTAATTGGTCCACACCGTATTTTGCTTCTCCTCAGCTTTCGTCGTCATATAATTAACTAACTAGTATATGTTCATATAGGTCCAGGTAGAAACTCACTGAATTTAGTCTACAGACAACACATAGTTTTTACTTGTAGATATACCGTTTTTTTAAAAAATTGTTGAGTTGTCCAAATTTTGCCACCACTGAACGATTGTTTGTAAATTTCATTCGTTTTAGCAAAAATAAAGCTTCTATTATACACAGGTTAAATTTCATAAGCGGCGGATTTTTTTGGTGAATTGAGTAATTCTATGTATTAAACGTTCTGTATCTTTTCTTCAACTCAGCAATTCATAAGATCCATAAGATTTTACGTAACAAATAAAACCAATACTCTCCTAATACTCTTCATATGTCTCACAGTGTCTACGGAAACCAGACAGTGTAATATAGGCCCCGACAACCAGGCCGTGCAAGCGTTACGATCCATAGAAGACGATCCTGATCCTATAAGGCCCGTTACAGTCACCGATGAGAGCGAAGGCGGTCTTCACGATTTTCTTCGACCGTCCAAAATTCATCATGAGTTAATGTCGCCACGACGACCAAACAGTACAACCCAGAATTTTCACGCGGATCTGTGTGACGCGAAAGGACAGGACTGTTTAACGAGGCCTGGGTTCTTCATTACGATAATGCACCGGCTCACACATCACTACGCGCAGTTTTTGCAAGAAACTTTAATTCTTCCAACCATTGTATTCGCCGGGCTTAGTCCTCTACGACGTTTTGCTACTCCCAAATATTAAGAAATATATCAAGAAAGTCTCTAAATGGAAAATCGCTAACCGAGACGATCGAATCTGAAAAGCGTTTAGAAGACTGGAAAAATAAGTAGCGACATAAGTGTATTGCACCCAACGGAGCTCACTTCGAGGGGAACAATTTGAATTAGAATGATATACTCAACTGGAACAAACGATTGGGTCATTTCTGAGCAAAAAGTTGTGCATTCGAATGTTACGACCACTGCCATCTTCCGACACACCGTAGTAATATCTATCACAGTATAACTGTTACTTAAAGTGGTCAACAATATAAACACGAGACCACGATTTTTGTGTTGTTAACTTATTCGTTTAATCGTCAACCTTGAAGAGCATTTTTGAGAAAAAGCAAATAGCAGATTAGCGCAAAACCGTATAAATCAGTCCGCGCGAGAAATCGTGGCGAGGATCCTCGCTATCCTAGCTGGTTTTAATACAGTACGTAACCGACGTACAAGCCTATCGTCGGATGCACTCGTTTTTAAAAGGTTAGCGGTGGTCCAAAAACATTGCGATGTATGTTGGACTGGTTAAATAGTCTTTAGCTATTATCTATAGCTTCTGTAGAAATTTTTGGCCGCTGTTGGTACCTATGCGAATTTCGGTGGAGAACTAGGCGAAACAATTGATGCAAAAGGCCTAAAACCGAACATAGTTTTCTGCCTTACGTTAAGGTCGTGTTGAATCCATGTTGACCGGCTATCAATGCTCTAGAAAAGCACGAAGACCTTGCTTAATTTATTTGAATTTGATGAAGATGCGAATCAAGTTTCAACTTGAAAGTTAATGTATTTTAAGTATCTATAAATTTGTCGTCTCTTCGGGAAAATGTACTTAAGCAGTCATTTCCAGCCAACACAACCGCTCAGCGTAGACCATGTCAAAGGCAGCAGTCCATCGGGCCTACTAATCACCTCAACATTTCATCCGTTAAACCGCACCGTGACTGAATAACACTTTTCAGTAAGTACCATCATTTAGGCCATCTTGCAAATCCGATCTGAGGTAAACTAGAATATATGCAACGAACTTTAGGCGTCAATGGTCGATCTGAATCTCTCGACAAAATCTCTAGAAGAAACTTAAGTTGCGTCTCCAATTTTTTTTTCGAATTTATGTTGCTGTCAACGTCACTGGTACCGCCAATTCGCAATTTGACTTTCTCTCATTTTTGTATTTATCTTCGTACGACTTACGCACGTGACGCAAAACATCAACGTCTTACGTTCGTTCGAGACGTTTTATCTTTCCGTATATATAGTGCTTCTGGGTATGAAGTATTATAAGTTATGTACACTGTTACTTGTTTCGTTTCGGGCGACGCTATCCTGCAGACATCACTCACTTCACTCGGTAACAAAATTGTCGTGCGAAAAAAAAACAGCTTCGATTTCTTTCGACACGAATAACAATACACGCGTACGCGTGGCTGTTTCACGGTTCTTCTATACTCTGTCGCATAAAAACTACTCTGCGTTTTTATTAGCCTCGTAGCGTAATCACACTCGGGTGAAAGCGTAATGTATGCAAAAGGCTCGAGGGTTCTTTAAAACCGTTGTCAAGTTTAAAGCCGAGACAGGATTACGCAGATTGAGTGAGTGTTCGAAAAATAAGAATAGGACGAGTTGGGCAGGTAATCGATTTCAGCATGTGTGGACCTGACCCCTTACGAATACCATAAAAATGATCATTCACGACGGGAGGTTTGTAAAGCGCCCTATAAGCATGGATGTTTACCTTTTTTTTCTCTGTGAGCAACGTTCTTGACTGCTCGCTATTGCCGGAAGCAGTTGCTTCTAGGGTCGTCTCGTATTTTTCGTAATATTTTTTCTATATGAAGGCGCTAGGTAGAGTTCAACAGACATTTATATGTCTCTTGAGCTTCTCCAACGGTGCCCATCATGATTCAGTTGATTTTCAATCGATAGACATCAGTTAGGTGGTTATATTGATTGCACTTGCTTATAAGCTTTCTTCAGGCGTTGTTGACGCTCCACTCTATTGGAGAAAAGTCATCAATATCTCAGTACGAAAATACCAATTAAATAACGAGTACGTTTTTACTTGTTTTGCATGTACTTTCAATTCCAATTGGAACCGAGCCCATTTTCAATGCTGAACTGAATAGACGGGACTTGTTGAGGAGTATACATCCTGTATGGCCTAAATTAAACTTAAATACTATATAATTATCTAGACGCAATACGCTTACGAGAAATTCCATCCAGCGTCATCCTAGAAATGGCCATAACACAAATAAGAAAAAGACTATGTCCATTTGTTTCCCGAACGAAGCAAATCTCTATAGCAAACGAAGGCTCTTACGCAAGTGATTGACCCCTGTGCTTTTGCACTACTTAATAATGAAATGACGATTTAAAGATTGCGACATAACGCCAACCGAAGCTTCCTATACGAATATAGGCCAGACCTACTGAGCAGTGCTCTTCCTTATTGGTCCGGCCAGTCGTTGTTAGCAGATGAGCTACTGATTAATTCAGCAAAGCAAAATAACATTGGACATATATGTACGTACGTCACCAGATTCAGTCGTTCGTAACTGGCGTCGCTGTTCGTCAACAACACAAGTTTCATTTTACAGCAACATGTAGAGACATTTTCACTCGATCGTCTCAAAGATCAAGAGAGCCATCAAATTCTATAGAGCACTCCGGCTCCTGCGCCTTCAACTACCGAACGAAGACGAAAACGAGACTATGAAGCGAAAGACCCATTAGGCCACTTTTGTCCTGTGAAGAAGAAATCACGCAGTACCTAAAGCCGCAAATTTGCACAGGCACAAAAAGGGCACGCAGCGCCTGCACAGACTGAGAGGCTTAATCATAATAAGTCCATTGAAAATTAATTACTATGCATCATGAATCTAACACAAAATGCAAAATGGGTTCCGCTAAACGGGCTACTGCCGATCAGTCATTGCTAGAATTCGCTGCGTATCTCTAGCGGATTAGCAGCCGTCTCTCATTTGCAGGATGAGTAGAAGAATAACACGTTATTAGTGTACAATACTATTGCGCATGCAGATATCCAATGCACAGCGTAATACCAATATCTCATAAAAAAAAAAAACCTAAAATAGCCTATGCGTTGACTCGAAGATAGAGGGTCGTCAAGGCAATATTTCGCGTTGCCATCGATATCATAGCTATAAAGTGATTTTTCTAAAAAAATCAAGCTAGTCCAATTGCTTTCGACACCCGGCTTCAAGCGTATAGATATAGTTCATCTAAACATGGCCTGTAAGTGTTCTTTTACCACCATGAACAAACGAAAAATACAAACATCCGCCTAGTAAAATGGAAACAACCATCAAGTGGCATTCTGTTCTATAAATAAACAAACGGCGTCCCTGTAAGCTTTCTTCTTTGTACGGCAGAAGGTTTCCAATCAATCACAAACGCTGTCTAATAAATCGTATGTGATCTACGCCAAACTGGTTCGCCTCAGGTCGAAGGTTTCATTGTTTGGGCGTGCCTAGAATGACACAGTTAATATAAAAAGCTTCTGAGTGAACGCCGATATTATTATTAATAAAATAACCTTGGTCCGAGGCAGCGTGTCTGTGTGTGTGTGTGTGTGTGTGTGTGTGTGTGTGTGTGTGTGTAGGTTGCCGATTATCTAAAAACCTGTGCTGGGAGATTTCAGAATAAAGTTCCCATAAAATAGATGTTGAATTTACGTCTAAATAGGGCCAAGTCGATCAAAACAGACCGCAGCGAAAATGACAGCAAAAGTTGTTTAACAATGTTTTCGATCCTTAGTGTATACCAGTTTTTAGCTTTGCAGTTTTTTTAACTTAACGATTACCGAACGTTTATTAGATTGTCACAATTATTTCTGCGTCCACTTATTTAGTAGTATTTTTTCATCAACTTACTAATTCTATTCAGATATTATGGGTAAAAACTATTTGATAGTACGGAAAGGGTGTCGGCATCATGATTGTGTCAAAAAGAATCGTTCGAACACTTTCTTCTTGCGTCATCCACTATTCCCCCCGTATGCCCAATGAGTAATTTCGTTGATATACGTCACCCTTTTCTCAGCACAGATATCTCTTGTCGGGTGTACCCAATGAAAAACGTTCTATTCAGTTGGCCCACACGCTGGTTGGTGGGCCTAGCAGGCTGACCTGGATACGAAAAATAGGATGGCGTTAACTACTAATCGTCGATCACGAAAACTACCCTTCAAAAGTATCGTTGGTTGGCCAGGTCTGCTTAAATAGGATGCTGGGTAAGAGGAATTCGAGGCAGATAGTAGTAAGGAACACTCATACGGAAAAATAATTTTCGAACATTTCTTAATCTACTTTAAGGATTTTTCGAAGGCTGTCATGAAGGCTCTATGGCTTATTCATCAGCTGTTACACTACCTAATGACAAGTACGGCTATTTATTCAATGAGCGATTCAGTCTCTCTTCGGGAGTGCCAATCACGAGAAGATGACTTTGCGACTCCGGTACCCAGGGACGCCCGCCACGACTCCGTTAGATTGGGCCTCGTTCTGTTTTTGATTGTAACTTGTTATTTTAAATTTTTCGAAAACTTTACATAGGACATGGAGCTACGAAAAATATTGGTTTTCTATTGGGTAACGATGCTTCGAAGTACTGACACAGCACAGAATTGCGCCAGGACAAATAAGACCTTTGCAACATGTTTCGTCGCAGACTTTTGCTTCGCAGACGCCCGACATGCACAATTTCGAAGGCGGTGAAGAAAATGAAGCATATAGAGCTGCGTATCTTTTGCGCGCGTTCAAAAAGCTGCGTTTTCTTTTTCAAAACTCTACATAACATATGCGGCCGTTTTCGTGATTGGCCGAACACTTTGCAGCTCTGTCCCTAAATAAATTTTGAGAAAGCATTGTAAAGCTTTAAGTCTCATAAGTATGTGGCCGTGTCTTCGCTGTAATTAATGCTTAATTTTCAATACGAATCCTCTCCTCTATATATTACTTATTAAATCTAACACTGATTTGGAAAGTCTGAGCTATATAGTTAAATAATGTGCCTCTGAGGATTTAAGAGTTTACCGAACGAAGATTTTGAAAATTCTATGCTTCGCAATACGAGAAGGCAATGTCGAAGACCTTTCATAAGATGAGGAGTGGAGTGTTCGCGCACCTGTTGATAAAACCGCCGGCGAACGGACGGGTAGAAATTTCCGATATCGATAGAAACTTCGCGATCTGGCCGAAAAAAAAAAGAAAAAGTTTTCAGTCATGTTAGCGAAAGCGATGAACCTATGAAGACGATTCAATATAAGATAAATTAATCATCTCGTAACGAAATGAAGATATTTACAGGAAAATAAAGTGCTTCGAAGTATCTTGCGTATATGGAAATTAAAAATAGCCTCTCAGGTTCCAATGATTGCATATGTAGCAGTAAGTGGATGCGTTCTATCTCGCGAGCGTCCACGCGCCCACATAAAACGCTACTGTTTTAAAAATGTGGTTGGTAGTGAATTGACGATAATTATAATCTATTTAGGTAAAAAGTAGTAGAATACTAAAGGACGAATTTCGCTGGGCCCAATAGAACATACACATACATATTATGATAAAGGTCCAAAAGCCGCCATTATCCTTGCACTTGTCAGATCAACCCTTGCGTATGTGACTGTGAAATGGGTAGTCAGATTAATGCGGTGGGGGGATAATAACCTGGTGGTCGATTAGGCGACCATAGCCATTTGCTCCAGTAGATACACAATATGGCTTTTATCAGCATTCTAAAACTAACTATTATTAGAAAGCTGGACTGGTAGAAAGTGATGTCTGATGGTTAGAGAGTATAGATCTAGTAGGTCTCAAGTCCGACAGTTCAGAAAAGAGGTCCACATCACCTAAAAATTTGAGCCTTTTTTTTAAAAAAAAGTATGGAGCGCAATGAGTACATTGGGGTCGTCCTGTTTCTTAGCAGTTCTTACAGTTTGTAGAACGGGGTTTTTAATACCCATTCACTATCAAGTTTGAAGTGATTTGTAAAGCGTTCGTTAAAATTGCATATTTTATACATATCTGTCCTCTGCTCTGCAGACGATGGCTTTTTTTGTACACGCGTAAATCGAGTCATGTTGTTAATCCAGAGATACCCACGTTTGTGACATCCACTTTTATCTTATTTTTATTATTATGGATATTATGATCTTCCTCTGACCATATGACCATAAAAAATTCAGCACATATTTGGAATTAAAAAGGCTTTTTTGCTCGCCAGAAGAAGATACCGTTTAAACATGTAGATTATTGCCATGTTTTTTTTATAGAAGAAATCGTATCTGTTACATTTAGATTTCTAATATCTGATCCAGGTTCCCAAAAAATATAATAGTACATG
This sequence comes from Varroa destructor, assembly GCF_002443255.2. Lineage (NCBI taxonomy): Eukaryota > Metazoa > Arthropoda > Arachnida > Mesostigmata > Varroidae > Varroa > Varroa destructor. The sequence goes on along the minus strand of NW_019211454.1, from coordinate 8,020,239 downwards.
ATTTCTGGTTTACAAAATAATCGCTTACCCAAACTTTCGATAACTAAATCTTTCCCGAGAAAAATATTATTATTTCATTTTATAGTACCCTTCAAGGACGATGATCTTAAAGTTTGACGTGCTGTCGCGATACTTTGTTTCGCATAAAAACCATTTAATCTATTCACGCAAAGAGCAACACCTTGCATGCCTTACTTAATAGAAATATCTGCCCATTTGGCCTTTTTACTGCTAGTGGAAAGCATCAGTTTTTACCATTGCGACATGGCAACTTTATCAGGTTGCATGGCAGGACCATGGATACTTCACTGCGCTGCTTTACCCCAGATAGTAATTTTGTGTTTCTTGGGAGACCCATTCAGCTTTTTTTCTGCGCGGAGAAGTCTGCGCGGCGATGTTACGTTTCTAATATAGGGTCAAAAGCTACGTCTATCAGGAGCAGTCATGCATGTAGACTTACCTGGGGTTTCTCGAATACACCTATATAGCTGTTCAAGCAGTTTTTTTTTTTTTTTTGTATAAATGGGTCAAATTATACTTCTTCAAATCAGCAATTAGCGAACGTTGAGATCTGAAGAAGCGATCACCGCGTTCGTTCTATTCTTCACGGTTAACATAATTGCTATGGCAATCGTGAACGACAATTATACGACACTCAAGACGCAACGCACATGTCCCTTCCTAAATAGAAGACGCTGCGGAAAGCAGTGCCGGAAGAATTGACATTGAGTACTATTGACGTCCATAACTGGAGTCGGGACGTGACCAAGACAGCTGACTACTGATGTACAGTGACTTCAAATAGAATGTGTTACGGCATAATAATCATAATAGCATAGCAGTATTAGATGAAATAAAACTATAACGGAGTTGCCGGGCTTTTTTGAAAAGCGTAGACAGTTCATGGATTTCTGGTCACTTGTATGCGAGAAGTAGATCTCTATGTAAAAGTTCAGCTGCACAATTGTCAGTCATATCATTGGATCGCAAGTTTCCTTATTTCCAGCGATCTGCGTACCATGAGCAGAAGGATCGCTGGGATGCTTGAGAGATATTGTCGTTTCGAGAATAGCAAATACGCCATGGCTTGGATCATCCGATGTAACATATGACAAATACAACTTTTGGCGCCTAGTGTAGAGGATCATATCGAGTTCGTCTATCGGTTTTTCCCTTTGCGCAAACACATTGAAGTTGCTTTGAGTGTATAAGATGGAGTAACGTTTGCCATACATAGTCTGCAGTTCTAAGACTTCTCAGGACTCCGACTGGCCGCGGCACCTGCCTATGACATCGAAGGAAAATATTCTGTTTTCCAGCTGGAAGAGAGATGAGCAACAACGACGGGCTCGTTAATCGAATTATTTTTTATATTTAGCGTTGCGACTAATTTGTACACTCGTCTATGCGACCTACAATGCTATACTGCCATATGATTATAAGGAAATGCTTGAGTCGGAAGAGCTGAGCATTTGCCACAGTCGATCGTTAGTTGGCAGTAAGGAGCTTGTTCCTAATCGTTATGCGTGCTTACCCTTGTTATACAGTGTGGACTAATTACAGCTGGACGTAGAATCTGAATGACGTTTTTCGTTTACTCGACCGATCAGAATCCGTATACATTCTCCAAGCGTAACTGGCTAAGAGAAAAAGATTCCAAGTAAAAAAAAAATCTTTATCTTTCTTACTCCCTGTGATCGACAACGACATAATGATGCGGACGTATGTGTTGTTAAGGGAAGTACCGTTGAAAGTGATTTTTCTGAAACCACGTAGTCTTGAATAGTAAATAACGTTACCTTAACGTTACAGTAAACGAGGCACGAACAGTATATGATGCGTCTCTACTGAATTATCCCCCTGAGGCTGGGGTAGAGGTAGTATAATTCATTTCTACTTAGAAAAATACAGGCTGTATTGTACGAATGTTAAAATACGTTCAAGGGGTGATATACATAGCCTTCGAATAATTTCGAAACATCCGCGATGAACGTCCCGCATGCGACCGCTGATTTGGAGAGAAAAAGACACTGTAATGTTCAAATACTGAGAGGATTGCTTCCCAGATAAGGTGGCAGGTCATTATATTTCATACAAAAAGAGCACACACATATTGCGTTTTGAAACTACGGACCGTCGTATCCTATTTCATAGAACAAGATGTAAATAAATGATACCTAAATATTTCGCAATGCAGAACTTGTATCAAGCTGTTTGTTTGTAGCTGTCAAATAGCCAAGTTTTGCCTTATAATGCACTATTTACAATTCGCAGGTGTCGCTTGTTTTCAAGTCTGTAGGTCGTTATATAGGGATTTCAGAGGAACGGTTCTTCGAAACCAGATCAGCAATGGGTTTCGTTGTTTTTATCTGCGGAAATGTGCTCAGAAACAGTTAACACCGAGAGTCGGTAAAACTTCATTTGTGTCGTAGTATATTTTACGTTGTTGTTATTATTTAATGGCAATCACCAGCTTTGAAAGTAGAAACCTCCAGATAGGACTCATATTAAGAACAACCTCAATACCGCGCAGACGAAGCCCATTTTCGTATGTTCCTGATTACTTTCTGTCCCTATAGAAGCAAGTTTAGGCATAGGTGCAAGCTACTTTCTATACTTTTATCGTGTTGTGCAATGCACGCTATATATTTTCAGCAGCAGGCATATGTCGAATAAATCCCTTTTACGTCCTCTCAATTCACACATATAAAGTACAGGAGAAAGATGGGTGTACTGCCGTCCACTTTCATAAGTGCTGCATAACTCATGCGAATCCATACGTTTAAAGATGACTCTGCAGGCTCGCGCACAAGTTCGTAGTAGGCTCAAAGGGAGCCAATAAAAGTTACTAAGGATGTATCGAATCCATTCTGTTACTGCGCTTCACTCGGCAAAGGTCGCATGCTTGCTTGAATTTTCCCTCACGCTCATCTCAGCCTTCCTGCAGTTTGCATCGATGCGAAAATGACATCGTCCCGCTGAAGATACAGCGTGGAGAGCTGGATGGGCTAGATTGTGTGAAGACAAATTGAACTGCTAAAAAAAAATCGACACAATGAGCTAAATCCATTCTCTTCTGGAAGTGGAAGAGGGAGAAGCCGAAAGCAAGCAACGGATGAAAGGAGCGCCGGAACCCTGAATAATAACTATGACATTGAGCAGGTCGCTAACTAACCGTTCGTCTGTTAGGTCGACAAGAGAATCGCTGGTCTACTCGTTGAGAGTCGGACTTTTTCGTCGTGCGGTGTCGTCCTCTGTCCTGTTGGGACATCATGCACAAAGGGAAGAAAAGGACAATAACAGGCAAATCTTTTAAGTGAAAGCCACATTCGATTCGATCTAATCCAAGTGGTGCATGAATATCAACAAGTCATCATGTGAAGGAACCCATCGAATTAGAGACAGAAAGGCTTTCAGTTAGTTAATGTGGTTATAGTATGCGTAGGTCTACTTAATGTTGTCAAAAAGCGAAAAGCTGTTAAAAAAACACTTACCGATTATGGAAACTATAATCATTGTGGTATTACCACATTTTTTAACAGTTGACCAAGTTTAAAGCGATGCGTAGCTGAGATGGTCTTCGAGGAAGATTGCTTATAGCGGCGTGATTTAATCACATATAAATCAATGCTGAAACAACATGTAAAATTTTGTATTTTTGACATAAAAATGTATTTTTGGCATGCTCCACGTCTTGCTGTCACGGCTTAATCTCTCTCGCTGCCGTTTTTACTGCTTCCACTAGACACACGTGCGAAAACGCGTTGTAATTTGGCCAGATCGTTATTGAAGAAATCAAACTTGACAACAGTTTAAGTTAAATTACGTACGAGAAGCATTTTTGAGATAGTACTCTCATTGTTGTACATTGTTGTCAGGTTGAGGTAATTTATCATAGGGTTAGGATTATATGAATTACTAGCGAGAGCGCATAGATCAGTACTGCAAATGGCAACATCAATTGATGAACATAAAAAAGGGGCTTAAAACTTTTTCCATCCATTTATTTTACGATCCTTATTTACAACCCCTATAAAATGCATTAATTCACAATTACTATTAAAATGAATTGTAATTTTATTTCACACTCTAAGACTGCGATTCTCTGTGTCCAACTGCGTGGCCGTGGTCGTCATTAGCTCGTGAAGTTGAATGTATCGAGAACAAAGATGGCCCCGTTTCGACAGCATACAATGAGCAAACTGGACAGATTCTAGATGGACAGACACCTCATTCTAGCTTGTCCTGAAAGGATGTACTGAATCAGGATTCGTCGTGTTACGCGGTAACTGTAAAACTGCATGCGACTTAGATCAGACTTTCCTATCAGAATCCTTGCAAAGACACCGACCTGGACTCTACGAGGTGAGCAAAGTTTTCTTTTTATCGATTCTTTCGATAATTATATAGATGATTATCCTTTGCTTTTCTCATTATTTCGAGTAAATCGAAGAACGGAAGACCAAATCAGTCTGTAGTCCCACTACAGGGACGGTCAAAAGACCTAGAAACGCTCAAACCATTAGGTAGCTGATGTGTCTAACGCTATTTCTTGTTCGTATATTTATAAACGGAACTTATCTTGTAATGGTTATTGGTAGAATGGGCAGCTGGTGGTGATGAGTAGCAAACTCAGCGTTAGACTCGCGATGATCACGCGTTTGCACGCCTTTTTCGAAGTTATTGCTGTTCCAGTCTCCTATATGACCATTCTAGATTTCATCTCATCGTCTCGAGAAGCGTACTTCTATTATCTGGCCTTTTTTTTTGGTTAGTTTTATTCTGACAGTATACATTGCTAAAAGGTTTTCTATGAAGACAAAAATTTTCAATCTTTGCGTGTTAGCCTGTTTGCGTTATCGTCTCAACTCCCGAAGTACTTTATCGCTGAGAATAATACACGTTCTTCGAAATCTAACCCGCTATATTGCTACACTCATGGAGGACAACGAGGTAAAGTGGACTAGCTTTGGAATACATTTCTGTGTAAATTGTTGAGCTATCTCTTGCTGTTTTTTGTAAACGAGTTCCATCGTCTCGCTCTGTATAACAGAATGGCCACCTTTGCGAACCATTGTGCCTATTTCACCAACTGTAGCTGAGGCCTAAGGAAACCAATATTATCCACACGGTAGGCCTGTGTATTGATATCGATCTAAACCCACAAACTTTAGGTGACATTTTGGGAAAAGGATATCCCGCGTTATTACAGTATAGCAGGCGACAACGAAGCCAACATTTTAATTCTAGCTCAAGGCATGCTTGTTGTAGGTTTACGTCTAAGAGATTGGCATAAATGGTTAAATGTGTATTCGACCGAGGTCTGCAAGTCTGCGAGCTATGCTTCACTGTATTGCTCATTGAATCGTTCATTAAAACAACTCTTGTTACGCCCTTTTTTTTTTTTTTTATATATTCAGTGTATAGCTTTCGATAACTTCACTAGCAAAAACTGTCGCAATAAACTATGGTCGTCTTTTACGTATCGCGAAATGCATAGAAGTCTAGAAAGACACATGTGAAATAATAAACACGAAACGTCTTTGTAAAGCTAACAAAGTTGAGCACTACGTGGAGAGTTAGAAAAAAGATTACCATTCAATGTCTGCTGAAATATCTGTTCGCCAATCTGCCTAGCGTCTAATAACGGAAGGCATTATCACCAAACTATCCCTGGAACATCCTATATTCATATCTGTAACCGCAGCATCTCGATGAATCCAGTGCTCTCCTTAAGGAATATGTGTTTTCTTCAATAAAAGAACAACTGAAGGTTGCAAACCTTCAATGGCTCTTTTATTGAGCTGGTTCAACGACTATTGGTGGTTGAACGAAGGGTAAGGTGAAAGTGTGTCAAGTCCGGTGAGGTACGTTCGTCCTACCCTTCCAACGTCCAACGTCTAATAATCCTACGGTTAATCGGATAGGTTTGCGCAAGCATGGATTTTCTAGCTCTTTTTAGAGCAACAGATATTTAAATCAATAATTAAACAAAATATATACACTTTATTAATTATAAACTTATCAATAGGTAGCTTAGCTCGTTTGGAAGATGAGGCGAAACCGAATTCTCAGTTGAAACAGCATCCGTGTCAGTCCAGGGACGCTGATGATTCTATTGCTGATATAGATGCAGCTCACCTTTACGTCTGCTAAGAATATGCTTCCTTACTCAATTTGTCTAGCGGCACCGTATTGGGGATCCACAAATTTACCCCTTTCCATTTGTATCGACACAATAGCATCACTATCGTAGTAAAGCTCATACATTGCTGAATTTTGGGCTGTAACCGTCGTAAATCTTCGTGGGCCTCGACAAGCCGCTCATATAGAAACGGTGTTTCATTAGAAGCATTCGGATGTTCGAGTTATTATGCTACTGAAAGCATCAAGTTAACGTTAAACTTTTTCTGATCTTTAATAGATTTTCCGCACATAAACAAGGCATGATCTAAACCGATTTGCAGTTCGGGACAGAACAACACATAACTATAATATTTGTGTCGATAAAGAAAGTTATTTACTTATCCCAGTTGCCTGAAGGAGGCCTATGGCAAAGTGCGTAAAGGTAAGTTTATCTTATCGTAAATCAATTGAAGCAAAGCGTAATGTTCTCTGTGACAAAAACAGTCGTAACGATTCGTTAACTTTACGAATATTTATCAATGAGGCCAATTCGAAAGTTAGCATCCTGTCTCATAACCTTATGATTCTATTTAGTCATGATAGTATGAGTTACTAAATTTTTTTGACGCTCGCATACTTGAATTTATATTTTCTGTATGGTTGTGCCTCGCAGACATCTTGAAGTCGATCGTTTTGTGCACACATTTTCTTCATTGTACAAAATATTGCGTAGCATTGTGCATCTCGTCGGTGACGCTCCACGACATATCTACTGCCTACCTAGGTTACTAGCAATAATCAACTTCTTCAGGTGGCCACCCCCTCAGATCGCTACCTCGAAACTGTAAGTTTTTTTCTGAAAACGTTGTTCGTCCCTTCATAGAGCGTTACAATAGATTGTATATATGATGTAGCTGGAGGCCAAACACCTTCCAGAAGAATGTCAACGTTCAAACTTCAATTTTCCCAATATCGTTTAAAGTTCCACTCCGTTTAACTTAGTAGTTGGTAGAAGGGATTAGAAAAAAAGCTGCCTTCGCGATATATATATATATATATATATTTGCGAAATCGTCAGGAAATGACGCAACTTCGTTACATCGTTTTGTCCCTCGTTCTTTTGAAATTCTTTGAAATTAAATTTACTTTTCTTACTCGTCACCGATCTTGGACTTGGGGACTTTGTGCTTCGCAAGTTTACGATGTGCAGGCAGCGCACATAACTAGTTTTTGTAACGCAAAGAATCAATCACAATTTAAACAATGCCACTAATTCTCCCTTGTCATGGTCACACGCTATGGACATACTTGAAGAAATATTTAAGAAGGTCCTCTTCGATTATTATAAACGTTAAGTGTATTTAAAAAGTCTGAATATATCCTAAATTATAGTTAGCACGATTTTCCCAAAGGTCTAGCTCCAATGAGAAAACAAGGAGGATTAGTATCGAGGAATGGCTGTTTATCTACCAAAAGTAAAATGTTAGAGTACCAAATAAAAGGTTTTTAATAATGATTAGTTTTATAGATTTCTAGATTGATTTTGAGAGAATCTTCACATGCTTCTTAGCAGTTGTTATCAGCAAAGTTTCAAGGATATCTGAGAGGAAAAAGTGCCGATAGCCGAGTACCTTTGCTTCACGGTAGATCGTTAGCAAGAAGCATAATTTAGAAATGAACGTCTAATAAACACAGGGACTTGTAGTTCAGGCAAACTGGGTCTAAACCAACGTGACAAATAAAGTGACACAGCAAATAAAATAATATGATTAATTCGTTTACGAAGTAAAGTTTTTGTATGTATTATATTATACTAACGGCATGCACTACGAGTCATTGCAGTGATTCGATCTTAAAAGATGTCAGTCGTTACCAAAAGCTATTTGTACACTATCGAGATACTTAAACGATAAGGTGACGACGTGTCTATTCGGAAGTTCAACTTACCAAGATGAGCAGCTGAAGTTGCATATAAAACGGTGACGCAAAATACAACTGCTGAAGTTACAAGACGAATTAAACTTATAAATCTAGCGAATATAATAGCTTATAGAGTATCTGTTAAGTTATCTATGGTCGAAAGTTTAAATCTTAATCAAACGTTCAAACATTAAGAATAGCATAATACTAAAGAAGATTATGCAGGTCTTAATGAAAGCCTACCTTCAGGATTGGCATGTCCTACGCGAAATTTGTGTATTGAACGAATGCAATGCAATAGAAAGACGTGCAATGCAACGTCCATGCTGTACTCGCGCCAATCTCGCTTTACGTCCTTCCGAGATGAAACATCCGATATGAAAATTACATGCGTAGCAAAGTTATGGTGAGAGGCGGACTAGCGACAACTGAAATTCCGTTTCGAGTGATCAAAATCTGTTACGCGTGTCCCCTACAGTTATTTTTGCAAGTAACATTGGCTAGACTTTTAAACTATGCATAAGTTACCACCTGTCAGCGAGGGACCTTTATTTAGGGCGTATACGTAAATGACGAGCTGGCACATGTAACGATTCGTTTAAAAACATATCTTCGGTGCATTATCAGCCGACCCAGCAGAACGCACAGAAACTAGTGTTTGCTTGGATACCGATTCAATGACAATGAAAGTGAACGGGAAAAACGTCGCAAACTGCTACGCTGAAACGATGGAAGCATATTGATGGAAGTAGCGAAGGATATTGATTGTCTTCGTATTGAAGATTCTGATTAGACTATTCGAAGGACTGAAAGTGTCGATAGTTGTGAAAATTCGTATCAGGGTCCGTCAGTTTAGGCACGCTTTGAGAAGACTGATCACCTCTTAAAGACGACACAAAACAGATCAGGTTTTCGTGGCATTATTTTATTCGTAAATTATACCTGTTATGTATAGGTGTTGAATCTACTGTTACGCTACTTCTACTACGGTTATGATGGCTGAATATGAGTTTTACCTCGTTATGGTTCAGTCTTAATCATCTAAGAAGCGTTTCCAGGAAAAAGCAAAACTCAGACCCTGGTATCATTATGCAGTTGCATACTCTTAATAACTAGGACACTGCATTTCTGGACACAGAGTAAGAGGCCAGCACCTAAGGCAGGCTTGCGAAAACCACATTCCGCCTATGTATTTCGCTACAAATAGAACCATTATACTAATAGCATGTATGTACTCCCAAACTGAACCCGTCCGATGAATCCTTCACATCGGATCGAGATCCATATATGAGCTACTGGAAACGGTTGGCCTGCGTGTAACTTTGTTAATGAAGATCATTATTAAAGCCTTGCGCTGATTAGTAACGAAATGCTTGCCAGCCTAAATCGACTAATTTAACATGTCAAAAGTTCTATTTGTACATAGTAATGATGTTTGCAATATAAAAAAAAATTAAGTTTCGCTTATGATCTTCAATATTAGCTTCGTAGAGAAAGGCTTCGATCGACTTTATTGATGCAATCTTTACTTCATGAGTAGAATGATATTAGGAAGAATAAGCCGCCTTCGTCGTAGTGCTCCACACACAATACAGGGGACACGGTTCAATGATCGCATTTCTGTCCTGTTATACAAACGGTATGGTAGATGTGATGCGCCTCATGGACGCCATGATTCATTGCATGCTTGATCAATTTTTTAGCCTCCCTGTAAGATTGCCCGATGTCATGGATCAGCGCTATTTTCACAAAAAAAAATCTAACTCTACCTAAATATACCGGTGAAATATACAAAATACATATAAATATACATTACTGAAATTGTAAGATAAGTGTCCTAGTTATCTCCTTCAGTAATCGTTGTGTGGTTAATGTCACCAAAGTTCAGGCAATGCTTGTTCGATATTATCACCAAGCTTTCTTTAACTTACTGTCGTAAACAAATCAAATTCGAACAATCTATTAGTAGAAATATATATCAAAACATAAAACGTCAATAGTGCGCTTGCTTACTGTGAAAAAGTTCCATGAGTTTGACGAACTTAAAACTGAATACGTATTTATCACGCGTTCAGATAATGCCAGCTTGGCATAATTCGCGTGATCGAGCCTGGTACATCGTTTTTTAAAATTGCTCCGCCAAGCTATCTATCTAATCGTATGACCGTAATCTGGGACATAAGATCGTTTGTGGCTTCATTTGAAAGCGAACGATGTGTTCTACGAGAGGAAAAAGATGCCACCATTTTCCAACACTGTTCGTATGATGAATCTGCCTATGATTATATACTAAGGGGCAAGTGGCCGACCGGGCTCGAATTTGGGCGTGAAAACATTTTGTTTCGTGTTAGAACACCTGAAACAATGCCTTTCGGTGGTACCACATATAAAACGCAAATCATATATATACATTATAATGTCAGAGGAGGCAAGCAAGTGGAGCTCGCGCACCTCACAGTAGCCGTAGTAATATTCAAGAAACTCAAAAAATACACGGAAATCTAGGCCGAAGGCCTGTCAAGAATCGGAAGATTCTGCGTCAACTCTATGCCTACCGGTTTTGTTTAAGTATGACCCTATTTACTTAATAATTGTGAACCTTCCTTTTTTTTTTCTTACCGCTTTAAGCTCTAACTGCCCGCCAAATCCAGCCTCAAAAGTACCAATTTGTGCGCTGCTAATTGTATTGGTCGTTGTATTCGACAAGTCATATTGCATACGATGCATACCGAATACCCCATTCAGTAGTCTCTATTTTTTCAATAGTGTCACAACAAGGTAATATATTTCATATTATTATTCAGCGTGAATAAATAAAAAAGTATTATAGTATTCGACAAAAACTTCAAATTGTCCACATCTACTGACCCTTTCTGAACATCCGTTTCCAGGCCCTGCATATGACCAACAGCTAGGTTGTACGCGGAATGGGCGTGGCCTTGATCAGCAGACTTCCGGAACCATCTCATGGCCTCCGCGTGGTCCTTCTCTACGCCTAAGTAATAAAACGGGGTTAAAGGCAGGTTTAAGCGCATGCCCTTGCTAAAATGAAAAGCTAAGAAATGCAACTCCAGGCACAGAATTTAGACCGACAATGGGTGAACGACAAATGGGTATTTTTACTAGTTTATATAACCTTAAACCAACATTAAGGTTACTGCTCCCATATAACTATGCGTGTTAATCTATAACTAATAGAAAGAAAACATTATCTATTGAAGTAAAATAAACAGTGATGTAATACAGATGTGTCCTATTGAAAACTGACTGTATAAAGCAATAGCCAGATATTAAGCAGCGAATGTATCTATCAGTGATAAAGGACAAAGCTCGTTTACACCGTTTTTGCAAAGAAAGATTGAGTAATATAGTGGACGCATAATCGGATCCTCCAGAATAACATATACCCGGCATGGGCCGATGAGCGTAGGACTTGGCCCAAACGAGTGGATTTTATTTCGCCGAAACTACTACCCACTAGCTCATTTACGCTAGTTCATTTTTCCTAAGTTTTACCTGCTCTAGTTAACTCGCCTGATCCATTGAGATATCGATGAGCTAGAACGTGCTGGGCCGAGGCGTGACCCAAATGGGCGTACACTTTTGCAGTATGCAAATGGACGAGGTCCTCGTGCCGCCAACAAAACCAGAGCATGAACATCAGAAGAATGACACACGCCACCTGAAAGGTTAGCAACAAAACCCCAACTCTATTCATTCACATTAAGCTTCGTGTTTTTAGCAGGCACAAAAAAAGGAGCATGAAAATAGCGATAATTATCCGTGATACCTGGAATATTTATGATTAACAAAAAAAAAAAAACAAATGAAACTTTGGCTTGAAATAGTATTTAACAACAACACGGAACGGTCATCGGCCAAATCCTGCTTAGTTAGAATGTTTAGCACGTGAGTGAAATTCTATGCTGTACAGGACTGTGTGCAATAAGCGTATAGCTCCTTGTAAGGGTTGAGATATAGATCTTTATGAAACACCTTTATTGTTGCAATCGTGCAATGGTTTTCATCAGACTCGCAGTATGGAAAATTCTGCCTATTCCAAGAATCGTCTCTATCAGTTGGCACAGGTTTCAACGCGGCGCCATTGCCAGAAAACCGTATGGATATACGAAACTGAAAATGTGCTAACGTCAAAAGCTGGTTATTAACCCGAATATATTCACTCCTCATGTAGAAGCTACGTGATGATTCAACTATTCGGTTACACAGCAAGAACGTATATATCAGCAGCAGGTTTGAGTGCCTCACTCTAGGGGGTAAATTGAAAATAGCCAAACCCTCGTGCGGTACCTCGAGTGCGCTGATCCACCAGGGGTCTTTGGTGGCTCGAGGAACGTGAATTTTATCCTCATCCTGAACGAGTAGTTCTTCCGCTTCAGGAACGGAAGTAACTTGCGCTATCGAAGGTCGCTTCGATCGTCTGCGTATGTGAGGCATCTTTTATAATTTTAGATCGATGATAGTTACGTTTTGTTCCTGTAAAGGTATGACAGCCGCACGATAACGCGCGAAATATTAAACAAACGTTAAACGAAGTGCTTTATTTGATAATAATAAATACATTTTTTGAGTTTTATACCTGTTTCCATGGCAGTGGTCAAGCATTGCTTTAAACGGGCGGCTCCTTGCAGCATAAAACGAATGTATGTTTACGGTGGTTTCTGAGTGACATCGTGTGTTTTTAGTTTAATAGGCAACCTGCTTCCACCGAACTATAATGGGGTAATTATACTGAGGACCATTATTAACCAACAATATAGTGTTGTAGGTTTCATTGCTGGTCTATGCCTAATCAGTCTCCTTAAAACCGACAATTGTTTGGTATTTGAATTGGCGGATATTTAAATTAACCAAATGGTTTATTTAAAGAAAAGTAGGAAGTACACGATATGGCCATAAGGCAGGTCCTGTTGTCGAATTCACGGAAGTGTATGGTCATACAAGCCGGCAATTGAATATATTTCGGACAAAGGAGGCCGGTAACAACTGCTTTGATAGAAAACAACATTAAACTATACAGCCATGATTCATTGTTGACTCACCAAGATCAATCTATATTTGCCAATTCGTAAGAGAAGCGCCTACGCTCACATTTAGTGAAAGGGGAATTCTTGCGAAGGGGCTTCCATATCTTCATTAATATACTCCATCGTGGTCCGGATCACCCAATGTGGGGACCGTTCGATGATTTACAGATTAAGGACGTTAATGCAGTTAGTAAACGCCCTTACTTCATTTACTAATAGGTTATTGGTTTTTGGTCGACCCTTGGCTTCGGGTACCTCATGACTCTCAGCTCTAACGTGTCTTCGCTTTTACTGACACTAAGGCAGGCGCGCAATACGCGCGCGCTCAATGTCGCAGTCACACAACCTGCAAATATGTCCTTCAATTGTTATTCCTAGAATACCTACAACAGTAAGTAGATTTAGTTACTGGCGAAATGATAAAATACTGTGCACGTAGTCAGCGAGTCTTTTGAGAACTTTACGAGACAAATGCCTCAAATAGCGTCATTGTAATAAGCACGTACAAGTTTATATGACCTTGAATGAAAACGTTTTTTGTTCGTACATATGAACTATTCCATTACATTCTATTGTAGCTTTAAGTGCGCTCAATCCTTACCATCTAAACTTGGTGCATATAAAGCAAATAAAAGTAGATCGCTGGCCAAAAACGTACGGTTCGGTTCGTTTTCGTAAGCTCTCGACCTTTACGAAAATTGAACGTTTGTGCTCTATTCGTTTATATACATATTTACCAAGTCAAACATAATCTAGGTGATTTTCTTTTCTAAATTACAACAGAGTAGAAAAAAATATTTAATGCAACTGAAAACGTCGAAAGTTCGTCATGTGTGTAAACTGTAACATGAAAAGAATGTATCAGCACTTTTTTTATAGAACTGTACAATATGGTGTCCTCGTATAGCAGCGTTATTTAATATGTTTTCTACACCACAGGGTGTTCTAAACCGGTTAGTACACGGACAAGAAAGCCGTTGGACTTTAGCCGCGGCTTCAAGCAGGGCTTGAACCCCAATAAATCACACTCGTCCACGATGTTCTTATCAAAAATAATGTGAAATAACTATAATACCTACTTATTAATTTTTACGGTTATCACTTAACGGTTAACATATACACATTTGGCAGACACGTACTGTTAACATAGAACCGAAAAGCAGTAATCCACAAAGGTAAATTAATGTGTAGGTAAGTACGGATGTGTAAGACAGAAGTTCACAGGGAAGCGAACGTTTAGATACAACGTGTCACCTTCGATACTCGGCTCTGTCTGGCTGAGGTGGCCTTAGGACGAGGTGCCCTCGGGAGGGCGAGGGAATCAGGACGTCGCGCCTGACAGCTCCCATAATTTTCTGGTGCGTGACGCTGCAACCCAGTAAGCGTATGTCGTAACCCTTCGAGGTACAGACAGTCGATTCCAACTAATCTACTTATTAATGGCGCATTAAAACGGCGCCTATTAAATGCATTTGACATTTTGTGCGTTTGACCTTATTCACTAAGGACATGTTACTCCCCTCTAATTGCTATAGTTACTAAACTTTTTCTATATAAAATGGATAATACTAACCCGATATAGAACTCAAACCGGTTATTTGGTCTTTTCTTAAAATTGTATTTCAACGTTTATCGATGACAAGGTGCTACAGATATATCTTTCCGTAACAGACTTATAGGGCTCACATGTTTTCGTTTTCACAACGTAAAATTGTAAATCACAATAAGCAGACGAAATTATATTTATTTTGAAAAATGATACAAAGCTAACGGCTGTCTGTATTTTTTTTTAATTGTTTACTAATAATCACAATATAGAAATTGAAGCATTGACAAAGGCATTCAGCAGTCATTCCGTTCGTAACCAGTTGTGTCCATAGCAGAGATAAACGCGCCATTCCATTGTTGTGCAGGTACCACCTACAGCTCAACACTGTAATACTCGTAACGATATGCTGCTAAGCAATGTATAATAATGGAACTTTGCTCTAATATCTAGTCACTCTAAGTTAACTCCAACTTCTTACTTCGCACCATTACAACTCAGTTAAGCTACCGTAATTAGTTCCATTAACGTAACGTCAATGCAATATGAACTAGAGGCACGGAACAGCATTACTCTCTGTAGCGTTGATATCGAACTCTCGTTTCCTATGCAAGTTAGGACGCAGAGCTGTTGTCGAAATCTATATCAGGGCTATTTAAAGATACGCAATGATGCAAATGGATTTCCTTCATATATATGATTAAATTGGGCTAATAAATTAGTTCGGATTTTTTTTTCTAAAACTTATTATTATTATTATTATTATTATGGTAAAACGGCCTTATTTCTAGAACAATAACAAAGCAGACACTTTAACGAAATATTTTATATAATAATAACGAATATAGAAGGGTCATTTTTTGTAGTAGTGATTGTTTATTATAGTGATTGTCAACTGTGATTATAGCTTAAAAACCTTAAATTTTAACTATTCACAAATAATTTTTTTTTAAATTTAATTCGAAAATAACGTTTTGATCGTGAACGTACGTCAAACGATATTGGTAGGTATTAGCGTGGTAAAGTACATCCCATACAAGGAAAAAAAACGGCAGAACCAGATTTTGATAGCGGACCAAAAGTGCCAGCGCAAATCTGAACTTTACAGAAAAATCTTCAGCTGCCAAAATGTAACTTCACTAGAATGCTTCGTATGGACACTTCGTAAGAACCAAATCAATCGACGCATTGTTACTGTTGAAAAGTGAGTTAGTCTTTTGAAAATGATTAATGAGTGATTCAGGTCTTAAATTCACGGTAAATGATGGTTATAAGCAGTCAGTAACGACACTGGTAGCATATGTAGACAAATTCGCTATGATTTTTATTAATTATATATATTACAATATTAATTTTAGCCAGTCTTATAAGCGATGCAGAGAAAACGTTCTAAAATTTGTGGTACGCTCTAAAAATATGGCTCTAAAAATTTAAAAAAAAAATTGAGGAATCCGGATCACTTGTCGGGCAATTTAATATTCTAATAGTATGCAAGGTAACTTGACAAACCGTTTTGCATTCAGCTAGGATGTACTCTTGTCGGGCTACTCAGCTACACTTTTCGATATTCGGTACGAGATGACGTCCTGTCATCAACGATTTTTTAGGCACTTCAAACCATCGCTGGTCGTCGTGCAGGGACCTCACATAGGTGGATAATGTCTATCGACACAACTCAACACTTGACAACAGTGTTCGTTTGGCATGAGCTACTCTACGTTAATAATTTAGTTCATAAGCCCATTTGTTTGTTTGTTTGAACTCAGCGATTCCGGTAGCTTTGGCGGCGTTTGAATTCGTTTAGATAACGTTGTGTTTGTGATGGACAGCTATTATCACGTAGAGCATAAGTGTGATGTTTCGAAGTATCGCCGGGCTAGCGAGACCGACGTACGTCTAGGGGAGCAACATAATGTCTATGCAGATACCGTTAGGTGCGTTGTATTTTAGCCATTTCATTCTGGTATATGGAGACATCCTGGACAATATGGCTTAAATGGAAAAGTGACCTAGGTGCATTGAACCAACCGACTGAATATAAATGCATTGTGTAACAGTGCAGATTTCTTGAAGCAGTATCTAAAGCTTCGATCAGGTGTTTGCTGCATTGAATTCGATATTCTGACAGAAATGTACGCCTGAAGCTCAATGTATAGTTTTAGGTGTGTAAGCTTATTAAAAACGTGCCCTTCATCTGTATCACAACAGCTGGCGCCATTACTTGAATCACTCCTGTCTTTCAAAAACGAACATAGCAATAACCGTCGCAACTAAAGCAACGTCGTACGCTTTAACTGACACAATAAGATCGATAATGGATTGATCCGATTGCGTCAGCTAGAATTAGTCGACAATAATTTACGATGCTATTATACACCGAGAGTCTGTTAGACTCTTTTTTTAATCGTTCAAGACTTAATGAACTTCCTGCACATTCCGTTCGTATGAGTAGCTGTCGTGGGTTTTCTCGTCCCGATCGGAATAGTTAGTTTGACCTATGCCATCTACCAGGAAATGACCGACGTAGCTGAATCTATGGATGAAGATTCCAAAGCGTACGATGCATACGTAAATTCTCCAGTGCCTACTTATCAATCGATTTATATGTTCAACCTGACGAATTACGAGGATATACTAAGAGGCAAACGGCCCATCGTAACCGAGCTCGGCCCCTACGTATTCAAGTGAGTAACACAAATTTCAATCAAATTACGCTACTATACGAAATTATATGAAGCACACACTATGGAGCAAAAGTTATTTCGAACAAACTTACGCTTTTAAAGCCGTGACGATTAAAAGTTCACTTCAAATGTTCCTATTAAAAAAATCTCATCGTTTTTTTTTTTTAACTCATCTTAACATTGTTAACGCTTCCGTTCCAGAACAGTGACACAGCGAAATAGCTCCTGGTACCATGACCTGGTTGAAACAACTGAAGTAAACGCTTATTATTTCGAACCGAATATGTCTAAGGGAACTCTGGACGATACAATTTTTACCATCGACCTTTATGCCATTACGCTGTTGGATATGCTGCAAGAGAAGCCGCACTTAAAAAACATTTCAGGCAATATGACGGTGTTTTTCAATATGACAGTTCGGAAGCTGCTCTACGAAGGGTAATCAGAAGCAAAACGAATTATTAAGAACTTCGCAGTAGTGATATAGGTAATTTTAGGATGGCGAAAGCTCTACTTGCTCAAAGCTGACGCTATTAAAAATTTTACGTTCCGCATCGCCAACCGCTATCGTTAATTTTGAAGCATTTGAGTAGATTACAAAAAACGAACGACAACGACCAATTTGTGATAGATAAATGATAATTAGAGGTGTATATATATATACACATTAGGTGATAGTTAACGTTCTTTACAGTCGTCTCGATAATGGCGAGCTTCACGTAAAAGGCGTGGTCATTTGTCGCCAATCTAACTACACAACCTAAGTACAAACTTTTTTTTTTTCTGTGCAGGGGACAAGTAAAGCCCATCCCGTCCGATCGATATTTAAAGTTATGCAGAAATTAGTTAGCTTTTTTATGCTTTTCTTAAGCTGAGTTTTTTAGTTCTTGTTGGGTCATAATTGTCGAATTCTTTACCTGTTATACTCATTTCTAATTACTCAGGAAATCTGTTTATTTTTCCTGCATAACTTCATATTGATGGTACTCTAACCATGTCTACTATGTTTGCCGTGGCTTTCCATTATCAACAGATTTTGTATTCTACCAAAATACTGAATCCTTTTGAACCCTTGCTCTTTGTTTATGATTAAGCAAATCAACAGCGCCTTAAAAAAATGCCGACTGAACTCGTCCTAGCCGAAGGACGCAAATTTTAAATAAGTTATGAGGTAATTTTTCTCTTGAAATCAGAGTTTTATCAAACGGGCGCAGCTCCAAGCCTCTTTGAAGTGAAAAGCGAAAACTATGTATCGAGATTTCGATAAGCGTAGCATTCTGAAGGGGCCCGACTTCGTTAAATGAGCCTTAAGATTTCCGACAGACCATATCCTCACGTATTCCATCGTAACTTATCTCCGATGCTGACCATATTTAATGATCTGTAAACATTGTGAAGGAATTGTCGAAACAATTCAATGTCTGATAGCCGTCGGCGACAGTGATAAAGAATCGTAGTTGGCAAGCAGGTCTCGCAGGCGGCAAATGTCAGGTACACATATGGGGCAAATAAACTGTAGCACTGTTAAATCGGTATATCAACTACTTTTGCGTGGACATGATTTAAATTGCTTAAGTTCGAAGATCTCGTAAAAAAAAAGAACATAATCTATACGGCAAAATCACATACGATTAATCCAATCGTATCGAGCTTAACGACATTTACGGTAAGGTGATGGCCAATTTTGCCGTCGGTTTTTACTGCTTCCCGTTCGTGTTTAATATAGCTATGAGGAGAACAACGAGTGGGCGGACATCTTGCGATTTCCCGGCAGCCTCGTCTCTTATCTCCGACCTAATAATGGAAGCATCACAAAATATCAAGTATATACAGGTCGAAGTGGACGTTCCAAAGACACCAACGCCTATTATTCATGGCAAAATAGCAAGTTAGTTGTTTTTAGTTTCGTATTGTGTAAAGTTAGACTTGAAAATTTGTTCCGAAATGTCCGAAAAAATCAGGGATATAAGAGAAAAGAACAAATAGCCAATATTATTGAATCGCTAAATAAACGTCGAGTTGTTAGTGTTTCGGTCCAACTATTTACTAGGTGGCTGGAAAAGCAGTAAGTCCTAGTTTCATACTGCTATCGTAATGTTACCGTAATTTAGTTGTTCATTTCAAGAGCGATGTTACTAAACCGTAAGGCCAATTTCATTTTCAGAACCCTCAACTACTTTAAGCCTGCTTGCAGTAACTTAGACGGCACAAGTAAGCAATACGTACTCTATGCCAGTATGATTACATGCAATTAATGAAGTTTCAAACATTTTACCAAGTTTACTAGTCCTGATATCCAATCAAGTATTCCTCGACAACTCGAACAACAGAAAAGTCCTATTCTAAATATTAACATGTAATTTATTGCAGATGGCGAATTCTATCAACCCACACTGTATCCACCATTAATCGTCAAGATCTTCCGCCGATCATTGTGCAAACCGTGGAGATTATATCTAAAGGATCGCTTTTTACGTTTAGGGGAGCCTATCGTCCGTTATAAGGCACTTGCAGATCTGTTCAGTGAAACAGGCGATCCGGCTTTGGATAGGTACGCCGCTTTGGAAAACTATAGGTGATGACGGGATCGGCATAGATTGTTAAAAATAAAATTCCCGGTCAGGCTGATACTGCGCGTAACCTCTTAAGTTTGAAGGTTAACAGAAATACCTCGTACGATGCCATCGGATGCTTCTGTTGCAGTTGTTAATAACGGTAGCAGGATCTACGTCAGTTCTAATGGCTCTTCGGCTTTTAAGGGGACTTCCAACTTCAACCACTGCGATACCTATTGAATGGCACGTTATTTTTTTAGAAGTATCATCTAGCTCCTTGATAGCTCGGTGTGATCCCTAACTAAAACGCGGCTCTTCATTAATGGGGCTGCACACGGTCATTGATGTTCTATCTACAAGAATATCGGATTATTAGAAGTCTGTTTTTTTGCTATCTTTTTGGAAAATCTGTGCCTCCGCTGACAACGTCGTGGAAAATATAGACATTTTCGCAAGCACTTTACTTGGTCTTGCAGAGGGATGTGAATCATTTTGAGATCCTCCTGCTGGCCAGCATGAGATGGCAGCTGACTTCTCTAAGGCTAATTTACCACATTCACATCTTCATCTGTTAATTGTATAAATACGCATAGAGTACACCAATGTTATTAATATGTAAGTTTTATTTGCCTCGTGTCTTCCTTTTCAGCTGTTATAGTCCCAATCCGACGCATAGACAAGGAACTTTCGATGCAACCTTGTGTTATATGCAGGACCATAACCTCACAAGGTACGCAAGCCAGGTGATACTGAGCTCCCCGCACTTTTTAAATGGAGATCCAACACTCACTCAGCAGATCAGCGGGCTGGCCCCAAATGAGTACGAGCATGGCTTTTATATCGATGTTCATGCGGTAAGTCAGCATAGTCTGTCACTGTCTCAAGTGCAACAGTGTTTCCTTATCCGGCCGATTACAGGTAATTTTATAGGAGATTTGCACTCGTCTGATTATTTTGATTAATGCAGAAACAAACTCTCGACTTTGTCTTCTAAAAAAAGAACGATACGAAGAGTTCTTATTGTTTCGAGTAGTCAAACAAGTACGCCAAAGGATCACGTTTTTGTCTTATACTTATTCTGTTTATTGGAAATCCACTGTTCTGCCTTTTTCGCGACCAAGCGGTAACTTTTTCCAAGAAGTCGATAGTTTCGATAAGTTTAAGAAGAGCTGTACTCAAACAAATCCCGAATTTCTCTAGTGTGGGTCATTTCTACGCGTTCGGGTTGCAGACTTTAAAATCTGCCAAAAAAACAGATAGGCTCAGTGAACGATCGTCCAGCATTAATTTACATTTAATAAAAAGCGAATAACCTGTATCGTTTCGCATAAGCGCAGCAATTTTAACCCGGATTTGGGGGTCTATTTTTGTCGCTATGAGAACAGGGAGTGGCTAAAATGCCAAAAATTATGTGTTCAATTGTCCAGTTGTGTATTCAACAACAAATATGGCTGCTTTTATAAATTTATTCTTAGTGGAATGTTTTGTCGTGGATCGAGATCTTAGTAGGTCTAATTTAGTATGTCAAAATACCATTACACTGTGCCTGTCGATATTGAAGTCAACTTGCAGGATACGACAATAGGTCCTCATCTGGACAATTAATGCTAAGAGATCTTGACTACAAATGCTGAATTTACAACTCATCGAACGTTCCTTTACTACTTGAATTTAAACGAATGCCATACGGCGGCATTGCATTTATCGTATACGTTTAGGTTTTTTTGAAATCTAGGCTTACCTATTGTGTCTAAATGGCTTATATGATCAACAGCCAGCTAAGCCGATTAGGTCAAGGCTTCTTGGTAACGTATCGGTGTATATTGTGCATCGTTAAAATACGATGTTGCTTCTAATGTAAAATCTGTTTTAGAAGAGCGGATTCGTAGTTGACATGCGACGTCGAGTACAGTACAATTTTAGGCTTTTGCCGACGCTGCAGGAGCCCCATCTGCCACCGGTTATATATCCCGTTTACTGGGAGCAAATAGTATGTATCTAGCCACTAATCATTATATGACATTATGGATGGAGTAAGCCTATTTTCTACGTCTTTTTTGTCGCCTTGTATGTCGCTCACTTTCTCACACGAGGCAAATTAAAGCCCAGGAGAATGTTGAAGGTTCATTGAAAGAAGCAACAGTGACCATTTTCACTATTGAACTCTTTCGACGGAAGCCTTAGAGATGGACTAACCCCCTTTTTTAATTTAAGTAGTACACATAATGCTAGCAATAGTCATAAAACCTATAATAATAGGGGGTCAGATTGGATTTTTAAAACTATGATATCGTTTTAATAATACAGTTTAGAAATTCTGTATGACCCTTAACCTCCTAATTTTGATAACACTTCATCCAAAAGCGTAGACCCAGCAAAAGGAGCTTCTATATCAGCTGTATACAACTATAGACGAAAGCCATAAATTGGCAGTTTGATTTAAAAGCTTGCTGTTGGAGGTTACTTAGGGTGAAATTTCCGAGAAGGATTAGCGAAACCTCCAACGTTCCCCATCTTTTGATAGCATCTGACATCTTGCTAGTCAAAGTTAATCTCAGAGTTCACGATGGTTTACAATTAAGTTACATTTTTGCATACTTAATAGCACTTACTCAAGTTTATAGATGTTCTACCAGGTCTTTCGTATTTTAGTGGCGCCTGCCTAAAGACCGTGACCATATAATCGACTACCTGAAACGAGCCTGGTTTCCAATAGGATGGATCGCTGTTACGGCGTTTCTGTTTTTTGCTTTTGCCCTAATTAATCTCGTAATCGCTGTGGCATGCTTTGCAAGAGCTCCTCATGATCCAGTTCAAGAAACGGTAAGCACAACGAATGTGAGGCATTTCGTGGCAATTCCTAATAGTGATTCCCATCGCGACAAGCCGTAAGCGTATTTAGAGACGGTTAATGCTGGCTGATTTTGATACGGGCGAAAGTCAGTTTAGCGTCATATAACAAACCGGGCTATGTAATATTTTTGCAAATGTGGGTGTTGGTGAGTCCTAATAGTTGTTAACATGTGCTTTTTTTTTTGTTCTTATAACCATATCTAAATTACTAGGTAAGCCCATCCACTAAGCAGTTGCTTGGGAAAGGCGTGAGTGAACAAGTGCTTTTGACGGAACCTGTGTCCTCAATGACAAGCAGATTTTTGTCAAAGTCAACTCAAGAAACCTCTCCCAAAGAAATTGAAAGCCTTAAAAAAGGCTTGAAGTCGACACTGTTTGATGAGGGCTCCGTCCTCGAAGCAATAGACTCTGATGGGTTTTCCAACTCGCAAACTAAAAGTGGGAAACATGGCGAAGATGATGATCCGGAAACTCAAACGGACAGCTCGGCTGGATTACGTCCCTTCGTGGAAATACAACCTAAGCCGATTTTGCGATCGAGACCTGCAGCCGCCAATCCGAAACCCAAGTTTGTCATACCACCGAATACTTCCAAGAATCCGTATGGTCCACCCCCGTATCCTACGCAGACATATCCCCCGTCCCTGTATCCACAGGGATATCAACAGTCTTCAAACCCAGCTCAGAGGTATGCCCAATCCCAGAACCAGTCTCAGACACAGCAACAAACCTCAAACCCAGCTCAGCTAGACACCCAGTCCTCAAACCAATCTCAGGGGCAGCAACAATCCTCAAACCCAGCTCAGATAGATACCCAGTCCTCAAACCAATCTCAGGGGCAGCAACAATCCTCAAACCCAGCTCAGATAGATACCCAGTCCTCAAACCAATCTCAGGGGCAGCAACAATCCTCAAACCCAGCTCAGATAGATACCCAGTCCTCAAACCAATCTCAGGGGCAGCAACAATCCTCAAACCCAGCTCAGATAGATACCCAGTCCTCAAACCAATCTCAGGGGCAGCAACAATCCTCAAACCCAGCTCAGATAGATACCCAGTCCTCAAACCAATCTCAGGGGCAGCAACAATCCTCAAACCCAGCTCAAATGGATACCCAGTCCTCAAACCAACCTCAGGGGCAGCAACAATCCTCAAAGCCAGCTCAAATGGATACCCAGTCCTCAGACCAATTTCAGGGGCAGCAACAATCCTTAAACCCAGCTGAGAGGTATTCACAGACCACGAGTCCAGTTCATAGTTATCTACAGCAAACGCACGCCCATACGGACCGCCAGGTTGCAAATCAGCCTTTGGTTGGGTATCCGCAACAAGTACAACGAATATTATCCACTGCGGCTCAGCCATCCTCTCCTTTAGCAGCGGAAGCTGTCACGGCTTCACCGACTGCGGAACAGGTTACTAACGGGACACGACCGTTACAATAGACAAAACGACCGACGTAGAGCCTACTTAGGCGGGGTGCCTGTCTCAATCTAGTCAAATTTGTACCTCTTCATCAGCTCTTTGTGCGGATAATGTGGGCATATATTCCCGAAGCGAAAATTTTTATTGCTTAGAGAAGCTATATATTGATTTTTTTCTGTAGATGAAATATGCTATTCTTTACCGTATGAGACGCGTAGATGCTTTCGTGTGGATGAAGATGCCCATTTTCTCTACTGTTCAAATGGAAATAGTAAACGTGCAAATAATGAAAAATCGTCATAAAGATAAATGATTGGCAAACATTATGTTTGCTCTTTGTAGCCATTAATAAAACTACAGAGGCGTACCATAAAACGACTTTCTATACAACTAGGAATAAAAGCGGAAACATCCAGTAAATATATATACTAGCAAAGTTTGGGTACGGCACATCTTTTGTTATTACATTAAACAGAGAGAACGCATGCCCAATGCAGTATGGGAGTTTAGCAGGGGCTGTGAGCTGCCTGCGATAAAATTAAGTAAGCTCTAGTAGCTGATTACGCCAGGTCGAGTGAAACAGAACTTTGGAAATCGCTGTGTAGTCTATTTAATAACTATGACGAGTATGCAGTGATACCTTTTCTATGGGCGGATTTGAACGTGGTAATACAAGTAGTGCGATAGCAGTTTTCTTAAAGTGCTTGCAGCCTGCAATACGAGGCCTTGCATCGTTTTGCCGGCAACTCAATGAAAGGGACGTCTTTAAGAGGTCAACGTTAGGTCTTAGAATCGAACTTTTTTGCTTAGATGAAACTTACGACGAATTACTTACTGTGCCGCGTAAAATAACGGAATACGGTGATTCGGTCATGATACCAACGATGTCTCTCCATTAGTACCACATAGCGCCGCTAATTAGTGCCTATGCATAATCTCTATGACCTCAAATACGAAGGCAAGTAGCTTTCGTGTTAACGGTTGTGTTTTACGAGCGGACAAGGAACAGGACTAGTTTTTCTCTATTACAATTATTATAGTGCATATTTTATTTGAATGACTATCATGAAACAGTTCACCTTTTGGGAGAAAGTAGTTTTCGCTGACTGTCAATGATACAATCTACCTGGTGATATATGACGAACATATAATGCTATACGAATTAGAGGACGTCATAAATAACCAATGGTCAACGATTTAGACGATGAAATTTGTAACCCTACCGTCGATTTAACTAATGAGATGCTTTATCCTATGAGATGGAGTCAATGATTACAAAATTCGAGTCCGTTGATAGTGTTACTGTTCTGTATAAAGGTGCGTAAGTTACTGCCGGTCGCTCAGACTAGTGTGGATGGACACCGCCCAAAATCAATTGAACTTAATTGAATACAAGGTTCCTCGGTGTGATACAATGGGAGAGAGGAAATGATTATTATTACAGCTCACACGTAGACTAAAACTGTGATCGATTTATAAGAAATTGGAGGAAATTTTCATTTAAGGAGTAATCGTTGAGTTCTTTAACGTTTTTCTACCCATGATAGGTTTTAAACCGCGCGATAGTGGTCTGGCGCTATATGTGGCCAAGACCCCATATTGGAAAACGCAGAAAATATTGGATATTTTCTGCGTCTACACTGTTTTGACTAACGGTTTAGCGTAAATGCGCGAATGTCGGGATTGATCACTATGCCTATGAGAGGTTGCACTAAAAAATAGTTAAACGGATTATTAATAAAAAAAAAAAAAAGCATTTTTCCACAAAGAGTTTTAGCTGTTTTTTGTTTGGAATAACACTATGTTAAAACTATATCTCGGACATATCACTATAGTTCTACACTTTAATTACTATTCGGATGATCGTTTGCTTTTTTTTTTTATAATGAGCGTAGTAAGCTGTACAGAATTATTGAAAAGTTACTTACTTTAGCACAAGAAAATGTAGATTTTTTCTTTCTATCAAATTATGGCTAATATATGAGTCGTGCAATTCGTTCCCATATACTACGTAGCGATAATAAGCGACATATAATATATGCTATCATGCTGATGTTTTTGTCGTACAGGTATTTTATGCTCGTTCGAAGCGTCGTTTAGCTGAAAAGTGCTCGAGTTTTTACGCTCGCTGTGAGTTAATGATGAGTAAATAATAGAGATACACTTACTGACGTTTTTTCAAGCCACGAAGTAAAGTTAAGCGCGAAGAACAAATGTATATTCGAATCAACCATGTGGCGAAATGCCAGAGAAAACTTGGTAAAACCATGATGTCATCGCACCGAGTCGCTGGCTTAGTAAGCTTGAACTCTTAGAGACTACCGCTAAAAAAAAAAAGGGGCTTCTTCGTTTCATCAGTTAACATGAAAAAAGTGTTGTTTAGGCATGGTAAATTATTACTGAGTATTATTTGACAAGTAATTGAAGGGCGATGCGATCGGCTTCGTTTTCTGTTTTCGATCAGGATTCGGCTCACGTATTTGCAAAACAGGCACAGCGAGCCTATGAGATTATCTCTCGAGAAATCTTATGATCAGCTATAGATAACTCTTTGTTTGCTACTGTCTCCATCTGTCTGCGTGCAGGCGCAGACGACAGAACCGAGACGGGCAGCGAATCTGCTATAGCAAGATCTGTGTGAACTTTCTTTGGCATTGTTTTGTGACAGCTTGTCTCTAGGCTGCTACTAGGCGAAGGAAATGGAATCACGGGGATTGCGGTTTTCTTCCGGGGTTCCCTATCATAGTACGCTGTGTTCTATTCCGATTCATTTGTTTCGTCCTGGTCTAAAGTCTTCTACATATTAGTCGAGTACGAAACGTCGTACACCACGTTAGATGTCGATACATCTGCGTTCAAGATACAGGTCTTTTTCAATAACTTCGGTGTTTTCAATGGTTAGCCAGTCTATAAAAGCCTTGATCAGACAATAATTTTAGAATTTATTTAATAATATTGCCTTATTACAATAACTTCCAGAGCAATACGACATTAGTACAGTTGATAGTGTAGAGGAACGATTTAATATCAGTAGATAATGCCATGTTAGCCATTGTAACAGGACACTGCGTTTTGTATGATATATATATGCTGCAAGAGAAGGCAGCCTTCTTTTGCAGCATATATATATTTCGACTACATCAATTGGTTCGAACAATTCAAAAACAACGAGCTCAGAACAAACGTTTTATAAACACGTTTGCAGTATTCAATAACAAAATAGTGAGACAAACGAATAGGTAGCCGAATTTTGCCAGGCCTGTACATTGTTTACTCCGAACACTTCCAAGGCTCCCAGTGTGCAGAAGCCTGCCTCCTAACTACTACACTTATGGCGACTTCTTTTTGCGTGAACCGTAAATATAAACACACAGCAAATAAGATAACTGTGAGAAAGAACATCGCTGATGCAAGCCTATGCATATACATCAGTGGGACTTCGACTTTGCTGAAGGACCGTGCAGCCAATCGATCACGGTTTGACTTATTGAGACACTGTAAATACGTTGCGTGCAAAGCTGAACATTAACAAATCACGCTTCGAAAAGCCACTAAAACGAATTATAGCCTACAGTAGCCATAAATTGGAAAGTTTTAAAGCTAAACTATTTAAAGATATATTATAGAATATATTGATGTGCGTCTTAAGGCTTATTACGAAAACTGAATATCGCGGCGTCCTATTCGATTAAAGCCACGTGCGCCACCAGGTGCCAAATCAACGAACCAGGGACAAGCGATGGTGGATATTAGAAATTGAATACTCAATTGTATAAAGCTACTCCTCCTACAAAGCTATTCCACTTAAGCGTACCTAACTTGTAATATGTCCAATACATTTGGGTTACCTGGGCGCGTCCACAACAATCCCCATGATAAAGCAGTCTTAAAATGATAGCTTACTAGACTTACGGACACGTAAGCTGGCCTTAGTTCGGAACTGTATGCAAACCATTTGATGGAACGCTTCACAGTAGGGCCGCATCGAAACAGTAAATACCGGAACATTTTATAATCTGCTTTAGCGACGGTACACACACTTACGTCTACTACCTTCTACTTAACTGGCTTCGCCGAAACAAAATATTTTGAACGCATTTTAATCTTAAAAAAAGGAAACGTGAGTGTACTAAAATACAGACACAAAGACACTAGTTTTTTTTTTGGAAGGTAAACGCTCCATTCGGGGCATAAAATCTACGATGATGTATTATATTTCGTTGAGCGCTACGATAAAGCTAGGTAAGTGAGTTACATTGTTCTGGATAGGGCGCCATATTGTAGGCCGCCAGGCTTTCACAATCAAACTTACGATAGGCATATCCACTAATATGAAATTCATTAGGTAATTCGGACGTTTCTTAGTTATATGGTTAGATAAAATAGTGTAATAATATTGGATGAGAAATAGAGAACAATAAAAACTAAAAAATATTTTTAGATTAAGTGAAACGCGAACCGGGTAGATGTCGAGATTGAAATCATGCCTAAGCCTATTTGGCGACAAGCCCTTCACGTGCTTAACAAGTGAGGTATCGCCGTGCAGAATGTATGGAAAGCATAAGATTTTCAGCGGGAAAAGGCCATTTCCAAAGCTTCTGCAGTAATATGGCTGGAACGTTCCGGTCAACTTCGTTGGTCAACATTCGTCACCTACACAGACGGATACATTGGTTAGTCACATGAAAAAGTTAATCATAGGCTTAACCGACCTGATTAAAACAAATTAGGACAAATATCTTGGCTACAGATAGAGTCATTTCATGCTACGTAGTTTTCCCACGAATGTGTATACTACAGCATATAATGGAGTAGGCAAGAGTAAAAAATTTGCCTCTTCACTAGACTTTTTTAGTATGAGGGTTTCTAGGCAAAAAAAAGACTATGTGATGGTACCTACCGCACGCCTATCTATCCGGACTCACGTTTCCTGACGTGCTGAGAAGGTCTCTCTCCGCTCCATAACGGACGACCTGCAGCCTACGAAGTTGACGGCTTTTACGAAAGTGCAATATCCACGGCATGCACACGTAGGGAATAAACATGATCACGTTATTCGGAAGCTGATTGATATCGAATGAAGGAGAGTATTCTCCATCCGCAAGACGTTACTTGAGTGGCCTCTCAGTTGCTCGGTTCAATGGGCCTGGCCACTTTTGGGGGCCGCTATATGTATATAAAACAACTTTCATTGATCGGGCTAAATAATTTTAGATTAATTAGAAATTGATAATGCCTTTATGGGGAAGTTTGCATACGCCTTATAAGCTCGGTTGCAACCGTCGCAAATAGCGGAAGGGAACGCTATGGCATAACTTTGTCATCAACAAATTCGGTTAGAGGTTATATCTCTGATACCATATTAATCATAGATAAATATGGCTACCATCTGGAATTATAGTGCGTCTGATGGCTGCCGACGAGCCCTCTATTGACGCTGTGTGTAACTAAAGCAGGGTTTGTACTCTTACCTGTGGCCGCGAGCCTGTTGCACTGTTCGGGAAACCCGTTGAGATACCTGGAGTCGAATCACCGAGTTTCAGCTCGCTGTTGATTATAAGGTATAGGCTAACTTACGCAGACCTGAGTTTATCGTTAGACGTAGTTGGACCGGTAGCGGCATTAGCGTCCATTCCTTGGTCGCTATTTGGCCATTTCTAGACTGCTAATAGGCTAAGTAGCAGATTTCAAATTTCGCATGGTCAGCTCACATTTTTCGTATTTTACGTCTGCTACTAAAGACGCCTGTT
Source organism: Varroa destructor (assembly GCF_002443255.2). Lineage (NCBI taxonomy): Eukaryota > Metazoa > Arthropoda > Arachnida > Mesostigmata > Varroidae > Varroa > Varroa destructor. The sequence goes on along the minus strand of NW_019211454.1, from coordinate 7,990,332 downwards.
ACTTGAGACACTCGACTTCCAGATGAAACGCAGTGTATCTACGCCCGAGTTCGGACCCAGGCCACAATGTGTTTCTAGGCAAGCACACTTTACCTACTGTAATCACAACGGCTTCACAAAGTGTTGTAATTTCCATTGAACAGGTGATGGGTAGGCGGGAAAGTCAACGGGCTCATTAGCAAAGGATAATTGATGCATCCAAGTATCTGATAACAAAGAAGAACAAATCGTATATAAAATGCGTTGAATACGGCATCGTGAACAAAACGTTTATTCCGCATGCGCAGACAAGACCTGTTTTCTAAAAAAAAGTTAGCTAATTGTGCAGTAAATGAAGCTATGTTAAAGCCAGGACACGTTATAAGATATGACGTGACACAATAATGTGTCCTAAACGAATACAGAACCGCAACTATTGTGCCGTTTACGAAAATTTACGGTGTGCCATACAAAGGAAACAAATGCTGTTTATTTATTCGAAGTTTAATCTGAAAAAAATCCATATGTAGCAGAGTTCCGTGCCGCTAGCGATATTTTATTTTCACGCAGTTTGTTACGTAAATGAAGACTGAGTAAGCTGTTTAAACATTTGCCTTAGGATATGTTCTTCGGAAAGCCGCCTCTGATTCTTCTATGAGAAGCCGACATTCATCTAGAACTGCAATATTACGTCTCTTTGCTTTTACGAATCATTGTTATATGTATATATTAGATTAAATTCCGTAGCAACATAGCTCTTCTTTTTGTACGGTAAACCTTAAACGATCTGACTGGTTGACTTCTGAAGTCGCTTTGCTGATTCGCAATTTCCCGCCACACCTTGCTCGCTAGAGAACTACTCTAAACATCATGCAATTCGTCAAATTGCTTTGAAAACTCTGTGATAGATAGATAGATGGCGCCTTTTGCCACGCTTTGTTTGTCCCTTACGTGTCCATTGAAGATGATTATGGCTTAAACGCGCGCAAGATTCTCAATCCACTACTACAGCGCGCCAGCAATGACCGCTCTTGGCCAAGTAGCAATGGGTTATTTTTGCCTCTCACTCACGAACGCTGCCTATCGCTGAAAAATGGTGCGCTTTTTTTTTATGGCAAACCCTGTACCTTGATATCTGCCCTTCGATCTCTGGTTTAATGAGGTGTCGACAAATTTCCTCTGTATTTCGTCAGAATCATAGAATTTCGAGCGCTCACACGGTGAAAATACGTTTGCTTGAACGTGAAGCTCACTGAAGTTCATCGGCAACGCATATTTTTATTACGCCCGCGCCATCCTATGGCGTTAAGCGTGTGTGCAAAATGCCTTGTGCAGCCTTGTGATCTAACCATTTGACGCATTTAAACACACAATACGTGCGACTATCTAATTATGTTATTCAACGCATGGACACGTACCTTTTTCCACTGAATAATCTAATACTGTCTCCACGTCGTCTTCACTGAGCCCCATTAGCACTTCAGATCGGTTATAGCTGTCATTCCATTGTTTGAAGTATACCTGGAATGGTTATAGAAAATAATTTAGCGCTTATCAATCAGTTATTTAGCAATCAAGCTTGTGGCGTGTAATAGACCCTGAAAATTATGTATGCCCTATACCAGGCACACCTTAGGATTCTTTTATAGATACACTCGATCATTTCACTTTGCTCACCTTTCATAAAGCAACTCTTTAGCAGTCCTAGTGAAAATGAGGCGGATGCAGCTTGGGCAACATAATCGAGAGTTGTGATCGCGTCCTGTGGGGATCCTAAGGACTTCTTTTGATCAAAGAAAAATCTAGTCCGTTCTTGATAGCTGAGTAACTTTTCCTTCTAATCCATCGACTGCCTCACCTGGTAAACTTTGAACGATCCAAATCTAAACTTGAAAATGAAAGCTTCAAAATCGTTGTCATTATGGCTAAACAGTTCTACCTTGTCAGCTCCTCATCGCTTCGAATCCAGTAGTTTCTAACAACTAATTGAAATGGCTACGGTCATCTGGGATGACCTGGGTCAGTTGGATGACGGTTTACTTAACTGGAAATAAAAAACTGTGAAAGGTTAAATATATTCAATTCTCTCTTATTGAGGCGTTCATTTTAATTTCCTTTATGATCTATCACATATCTGAAAATCACATTCCCAACGTAGAATATGCTATGACCCAACGTAAAATATGCTATGACCGACTGGAAATCTTCTCGGACTTGGCATTATTACACGTGACCGATCGTTATGGTTCATCACTCTGCACCTGTTTAGTGGTCCTACGTTAAATTCGTCTGCTCCCAACGAAGAAGTGAGTTAGCTGTTACTGATACAAGATATGATCACCAAGAATTTCGAAACGAAACCTGCGCATTAGATCAGGCCAGTGTAAGGCAGACATAATGAAATGTTTATCTAAAAGTGTGAATTTTATAGTATATCTTCACTCGATAACCTGGTTTTCCCTCATTTTTTATATTGACTTTTATCTATAGTTCCTAAATGACCCGCTCGTTAAATCTATGCTAACCCAATCGATTTAGATTATGCGCCAAATACAATGTATCTTTAATGACAAAAACAGATACTGAAAACCTATGAAATATCTTAAAGAATGGCGAATATAAAAGTGATACGAACCTGTGCTTTTTATTAGCATTAGGACCAGCTAATTCTTTCAAGTTGGGGCGAGTGTTGTCCGATGTCCAAGAATAGGCTCTATCGGTTGGTAGATGCATAAAAATTTTCAACCCGTGACTAACCATTAACTTCTGCTCCCTTAAATCATCCTAAATCTGAACCGTACGAAGATAGTACTACTTCAGGAGAGGGAAAAGAGGCATAAGTGGGCTCACTTCAGACTTGAAACTCAGAAAAAATCTTATATTCCGGAATTCAGTCCCGATATGAAATACTGTGTGCAGTTCTATACGCGTTTCCATCGATTATCAGCTAATTTCATATAATTTCAGCTAATCTATTATAAATGCAGGTGGTAATTTAAAAGCTTCCGCGCTTTTCTGTCATATAAAATATCAGGTTCTTGACAAAATTTCTATAACGAGAAATGTCGCAAAGAAGAACCAAAAGGCTCCGAAAGGTGGCGCAATAATTGGTACGACCTTGCATTTATTTATGAGCTATAGGTATGCTAGAAATGGGTCGCATCAAAGCTCTAGTACAGGTCTGTTAGTCCGTTAATGGCGGGGCATCTGTCACCTGTTTGGAATAGGTCCCGAAGTCCGTGTCTGCCACATACTGTAAAGTTATATTAATTTAGTTCGTGGAGCACATGACTTGACATTACTGAAATGAAAAAACGACCAGGCTAAAAGATTAACCTATATTAGTATTACGAAATCTATGTTTAAAATCTGTTAACATGTGTTGCGTTACATGATCTTCTAGTAATTTGTGTCATTCTATTTTTGCTACCCCGCATCAGGTGACCAGCAACGACCCTCAACTATTTTTTTTAACATTTGAACCCCTCTAAAATATTCCAAAAGCCGGAAATAAACAAAGCACATGTAAAAGACATCAGTTATCCAACTTTAGTCCGTCGTTTTTCGATGATACGTAGCGGTACTTACATGCTCAAACTTCAAGTTAACTTCAGATAAAAGATAACCAATGTGAAAAAGATTCGTAGAAAGGAACCTGAGGTCTCGCTTGAATAGAAGAAGCACGGTGCCCCTGTTCCTTAGTGAAGGGTCTCCTATAGGGTATTTGAGTAAATTGTCTTACGATTTGGCAAACGAATGCCACCACCTTCAGGCCACCTTTCAGAGAAAAGGTACGCCCAGGTACTGTTATTTGTTGAGTATTTTGAGTGTGAAGCTGTCGGAATTGCATTAGATTTATTATAAATCACATTTCGTGTCATCAATAGGTCATTATCATAGTTATATAATTACAATATCAAAATGTCAATGGCTAGAATTTACGCTAACTTCAACCCCTAAACTCTCCACGAGCCGTATACAACAAAATTTCTTTTTTAATTCTTTCTTTCCTAACAGCAGCCCTATGTCAAGCGGAATTGGTAGGCGTAAATTGTTTCGAGTTTCACTCGAATATGCTTTAATTTTTTAAAACGTCTATTCTCTTTAAAGCTTTCAAAAACACAAGGGTTAAAACTTCTACAAAGCTGGAGGCATAAATAAACTCTTATGTCAACGACCCGTGTTGCTGATTGATATTCGTGGCTCCAAAATGGCCCTTAATTCCTGTATAGAAATGTGTTTATATCAAAAATGTTTTTTAAAGTGCTGTTGGAAAACTTTTGAGCCCTGCAAATCTAAACCCTATTGAGAATATTACGGTGTGCCTCATGTATATCTTCTTCAAATTTCTCAAAAGTCGTATAAAGTGTGCCACTTCGGACAATAGGAAACTTTAGCCTGGAAACGTTTTTCGTTGTAACGGGCATGGTTTGTTAGAGGACTAACTAGTACACATACTTACTACAACGGACAAAGTAGGTCTGGATTTAAACGTTGCACCCTCTATATATATATACATATACATACATATATATTACAGTCCGGGACCTAAATTTCGTGGGATAAAATAAAAAAAAAAAAAAATTAGGCTGTTTATTTAACAAAAGCTACATATTTATATATCGCTGGTGTTCGTCCTAAAAAATTCATTCAGATTTATTTATATGTAGTGGTGCAAAAGCCCGGAGGCAAATGTGTCTATGGAATTGCTTCAATCATACGCCAAATACAGTAGACGTAAACATTCTCCTATGCAATAGCATGTCCGTCTAAAATCCATCCAATGTTAATAAATTGATTAATGTGAATTTTTTCCTTTTTTGCTGAGAGTCTCTAATCGTGGTCAATTTCGGTATAATATATAAGGATTGGGGCGTATGGGACTTTTTCTTGAGGCGGCAATGCAAGTGTACAGGGAAGTTCTATGACGAATAAAACTCGAACACCCGACGGTATATATATCAGCATTCCTCGTCCCTTCGGAACAAATAAGTAATAAAAATTGCGGAATTATTTATTGAAGGTCAGAAGTGGACGTTTTTAATAACAACTTCATGCTAAGAGATTGGCTCAGTTACTGGCTCGTGAGCTTCCTGTTTTCACTCGATTGAAGCATTGTGTCTATCTGTCTGTTGCAAAAGGAACCGCATGAACTATCTGTGTACTCTTTGACGGCTACACGTACCTAAAAAGCGTGTTGAAGAGCGTCTTCGGTGTCTTTGTTATAGATCGAGTGTATTGAATTGGTTTTCTTGCCAGTCATTTTTGGACAAAATCGAAATAAGCCGTAGCACGTAATGCACTGCGCTAGGTAAAAAAGAAACCACCTGTCGGGCAGATCTTTGAATAGGCATTTGCCGGGATTGAATCAGCTATTTTGTTGTTTACCATTTGAATTAGCAGTTCGTTACTTCGCTATCGCTGCGAGTCGAACCTTAGACGCCCAGCAACTCTTTTAGTTATCTTACGTAGATTTGATTTCTTTTTGGGCTGCCTGACCAGCCGAAGCGGCTAGCGGTAGCACGGAATCGCTGCCTTCCGAGCAACCGTTGTGTGAGCCGTTTTGAAGGAGTGTATGTTATAAATTTCCTTGTGGCTGTATGCGTCGTGCGCGCGAGCGGCATAAATCTGAACCCTATCTCTATGTCTGATCGAAATACTCGGTCGTCGTCTGCACAAAACTGCAACACGAACAGGGTGTGGGGTACAAACCTCGGTTTACCATTCCCATAACACTAGATCTTGTAGCAGTTATCGTCATGACGACGATGCATATAGAAAAAGATTCGTTGAAAGAAAAAGAGATCGTTGTTGAGATATTTTGTCACCGACAAGATCAGTGTCCAAGCTAGAACAGATCCGATTTTCTCGACTTGTGCGGTACAAACGCCAATAGTCGAGGTCATACCAATGACAGTATAAGCAGTAACGAGGAGTAGATCTCGGGATGGTATAATGGTAACGTGTGTGTCCAGCGAATTTAACGATACGATATGAGCTAAGAAAACGGGGGCTTGGAAACAGGGCATAGATAGCCACTCCGTGTTTCGTGTTAAAAGGAGCCAGCCGATTATTATCATAGCAATCTAACTGAAACTTAGTAAAAAGATACAAACACTTAGTTTGGTAATGGAACGTGCTACGTCGAAAACAAGCTCTGATGAATGGCAATGCTTAACGGCAGTTCGAGATGTTAAGCCTAACGGAACGTAAAAGGCGAACGTTTTTTTGTAAAACGAATTAATACAACGACAGCGGACTATTTGAGTGTTCTCTAATTACTATACTTCCAAGTAATATAATTATCGTTGTTGCAGCAAAGATCATAAAACAATGTGAACTCAATCCTTTTATTATAGCCGCTGTTCGATGGGCTTCCGTGAAGGATAAACGCTTTGGGGGAGCTGTCACGACGATAGCTCCATGACCTTTTATAAATCTTTTCCTATACGGGTATAGTACATTATTGGACACAATGGATGGAATTGGTGAGTGGGTCGTAGAATTAGCAGAGAGGGGTACAGTACAGCTACCGTAAAACGTAACTTTTGCACAACACTATGTTGGAACGAGATCCAGCTCGCTAATCGCCAGCGGCTTCGATATTACCTTGTGCATAATAATGGTTAACGAGCGAAAAACCTCCAACCGTTAGAACTGTATATACGAAACTGTGAATGGCGTCAGCGAAATTCAAATATGTGGTGCGCTCAATAAAAGTATGACGAACATATGGTAAGACTGCAATAAAGTAAACTTGAGATGTTTTATAGATTTCTCACAGGTTTTGATGAGGATAGACCTCGAATGGTGGCTCGGGAGAGACGAGCAACTTCAGTGAACAAAAGAACAGAACGTTTTACATTGGACGGCAAACATGTATTTTACGATACGGAAAATTAGTACGTAAAGTCAAATGTCAGAGTCGAAACTCCAAGGATCTACAATATGACTAAAACGAATCGAATTATTATCGTGATCGACTGTGTTCCTCTTAAGAAGGTAGCGTGTACGTTCTCATGCCAACATCACGTCCTCATATTGCGAGCAAATGGTTCTTCGATAAACTGAAAGCCGGAATAGGAAGTCTGCTTACGCCAATCGAAGTAACGAAGAGAAACAGCTGACTCTCACAAATCAGCTGTTCGAATCTGACCTACTTAATTTAGTCATACACTTTTCTATTTATTGAAAAGAAAAGAAATTGAGGTTAGCAGTTCGATCCAATTAACGAAGTTCTACTAGGGTAAGTTTAATTACCTGCCTGTAGCTGCGTTCTACATCATCTATTATATTCTGATTCCATCAGTGATTGCTATTACGCAAAAGGGTAATGTGTCGTATGCACTTGTTTTTAGTTGTTTCCTATACAAAATATCGTTTTAGTCGTGGTACACTAACGTCAATGAACACAAAGACAGCTAAGAAAGATAGTAGAAAAACGCGTATCGTCTTGTTTATGGATCTACGGACAACTATCAATGTAACGTAAACTTTATCATAAAGTCGCATAGATTCTGTGTTCTTTTTAGCCCACTTCTGCATGTTTCAATGACGGTACGTCGTCATTTTTGCCATAACCAATGCAGCTCGAAGAACAACGTTTTAGATTAGAAACCCGTTACCCGCGTCCAGTTGAACCTGACAGTTTTTACAATGCTTGCGATTTAAATAAAATTTAATGTTGGTTAGGTTTCTTTGCAGAATGAAGCCCAGACGTCGGGGCTGAACCTTGCAGTCGGCCCACATAATACAGACCCCGCCGTGCTGGTGCCATATGTGAAAGTTATTTTAGCAAATCAAGTGATTTAACCCTCTATACTTGTCGAACTACCTCAAGGCAATAGTTGAATCAATATCTAGGAATATCCAAAAAAGAGGTTCAGGTATGAAGTTAGCGAATGCAAAAGCCAGCTAATCTCTCTTTGGTTTCGATTAACACGAGCCCGTATGCGTGTACATCGATATATTTGTGTCGTTTGTAATCACGATGATAATAACACACAAAAACATTGAAGCATTGACATTTACTACGAAGTCGTTGGTTGGATTCCAACTGTCTGTTTGTAATTACCAGGCGGTATAAGTTTTGCGAGACAGAGTTTAATCAACTCAAAGTATAAACTGTCACTTATTACATACACATATTAACTTTCAATCAAGTTTATCCCGGAGAACAGACGTTTACATCAATGTAACGTTAACAGCAATGAGTTTTCGTGTATTACAATCAGATTGATGCTTTAACATCTGTTGAATAGTTTCAGTTGAAACTCTATTCACATATAGAGACACTACAAATATCCACTTACCGGCCTGAGTTATTATTATGAATTTTAATAGGTATTTAATAGGCTCATCCAATACTAGCTTATGGAATCTAGTCACTTAGGATGATACGTAGGCCACCGCACCAATTTCTCCAAAACATGCCCTTTTCGTGTTTCTATTGCAAACCCGATGTGCTATTTTAGAAAACATAATTATATATACATATATATATATATATATAAATAAATAAATATATATATATATATATATATATATATATATATATGTGTGTGTAACAGATTTCAAATATGACAATTGTTTTTAATAAGGTACAAGATTTTTTTTAACGTATTTACTGCTTGTGTCATTGCGGCAGAAGTATTACATCGCAGGACTTAATAATTTTCGTCTATACGGTCGCTTGCTTTTTTAAAAAATTCATAATCCATTGGCGGTCTATAATTACGCGTCATCAGATAATTGCGCCTTCTTTATTTCACGACAGTTTAATTGTCTGGTTCTTTTGTTTGACCTTCAGGTCGTCTTCACCCTGCTGTTACTTATGGCCTGTGGATGCCTCGTACTCGAACGTTTTGTGCCACAGTTGGTCCGAATTATAGCCACTACTTCTCGTGCCTGGCGGAAATACTCTCGAGCTTTTCAGAAAACTGCCCATGCCTCTTATGCAGAAGGTTTGTATGTTCAATACTACCAATGCCGAGCAGTTCCTGAAAGGCGACCGCCCTATTGTCGAAGAACGTGGGCCGTACGTGTTCCGGTATGTAGCCCCTTAAAATATCTTGATCGCTCATTCTAGATAACATGGAAGACATCTCTAAATTAAGTGTTTTTTTTCTTCCATTTTGCTTCGATTATTGTATGTGCCTAACAAGATTATATTAAATTTTTTTTTTTTTTTTTTTTTATAAAAATCAACTTCTGCGTTTTTGTGATCTCCATGCGAGACACTCTTCGAATCTTTTATCTGTGCGTGTCGCTGCGCGGCCGGTATTTCCTCTACATTTGGTTGTGCCGCCGCGGCACTATATGGGCAAAGGACATGAGCTGGGGAGGAGACCAACTATTGTTTGATGAGAGTCACACGCTTTACTTTGCACCGGAATTGTCAAACGGCACTCTCGACAGTGAGATTGTCACAGTCGATATCGTGGTAGCGAGTGTCATTCAAATGATCGATGAGTTGCCAAAAAAATTGCAGCTGTTAGCGAAACTAATCATACAGTGGCGCTCAATTTTGTGCAAATATAAAGTCCGAGAGCTCCTCTATGATGGGTAAGTTGAAGTGACGTTTACAAGAAGAAATATGTCTCCCATACATTTATCGTTAGTTTCCGAGTGAATCCGCTGCAGGCCGAGGTGAGAAAGTTACGTGCGTATTTTATAGAATTGGAATTAAACTAATTTGCAAAACAGCAAATAACATATACGCCTCCATCTAGTATCTCCAAAAACATGTTTTTCTGATATACCGCAGCGTTGCTTAATGATACGTCCTTTGAACACACCTATTTTGACACTGTTGTATTACCAGATATTTTGATAATAACTGCTTAATAAAGTAGAAATAAGAAATTCTGCAAGCTAATCAGGGAGGTGTTTCGGCACTGTACGAAAAACCTTAGATTTTTAGTAGCTCGGCCTTATCAGATAGCTGCAGGCTCCAATCAGAGCAAGCGATAATCAAAAGTTTTCCCCTCGAACGTCTTTTTGCATATGAAGATAGATCGATGAACAGATTCGAAGTATAACTCATTGAGATTCAAATCAGAAAACATTCTCTTTTTCAAATAGAGTATAAAGGTCACATAATAAACAATCCTAATTCTTGTTCGATTTTCAGTTATTGCCATTTCTGGGCAAAGATAGGAAAAATCATTCAACCAGAACTGCCCATGATCAATGGAAAGGTTGGATTTTTGCTGGGGGGAAACGCCTCAAACAACGGCTCATATACTGCATTCTCGAGGGCTTTCGGACATGCCAGCAAGATCAGTATGATCACATCACTCGCGAACCGCACGTCCGTAACAGGCAAAATTTTACCTAATATTGCTGAAGATCGAATAACTCATTCCTGATTCGAAAACATTACATTTATCCAATCATATAGGTTATTTTTAAGTTCGAGAAAGCTTTATATTGATAAGATGTATCTTCTTTTACAGTACTATTTCTTATTATGACCGGCCATGTAACCAGTATAGTGGCACAAGTAAGTTGAATACATACCTAGTGTTCACCTGTAACATGCGGAACTTCTACCCAATTCTATAGGTAGAAAAACAACCAGAATTGATCCCTATAAACCAGATATAGCTCAAACAGATAACGCCATGCCAAGTATTACGTACGATAGTGTAGCGGCGTCTGGCATTGAATGTGAAAGAGGCGTTAAGACTGCGGGTCTTGTAACAATGTTGGCCCGTTTCAACTGCGACTGAGCTGAAGAAATATATGGACTTCCTGATTGGCTTTTGAGCCTCATCGCGCGCTTGCTTGGGGTAAAGTTTACTCTGTGAATAGCAGCGACTGCTAAACGGCATATTGAATATATCTGAGGCTCGCCTTTTACTCCTTATTTATTATAGACTATTAAGTTACTGCCTCGATTAATATTAACCGTGTCCAACGTGGCCATAGCTTTAGGTAGGAAAGATCTTCTGATCTGTGGTGTTTCAACGATTTCCTACGCGGCAAGCGATACCTGTATCGAATGATATGTCTATTGGATTAGTTACTATCTATTGTATTTTCAATATTGTTCGCTTGGCTTTTGAGCTACGGATCGGCCCTTACTTGCTCTAGTCCAAGTGTTTAAATTGTTTAATTAGTTGTCGGTCGCCGTGTAGATGCGTTGCCTAGTCTATGTCGGCCCCATGGTTCGAAGGGGCAGTTCTTGATCGTATAATAAGTAGGGATAAGTAGGGATCACTACGAAAATCATGCGGTTTGGGATATATTTGACGCCCATATGTTGCGGCTCATGGGAAGATAAAGGAAACTTCCTAGTTGGAAAATAAAAAATTCGAGATTTCACCCCCCGGCATGTCTGTGTTCTGGCTTTTAACTTTCTGCTTCAGATGGTGAAGTGTATCCGCCTTTTGATGACTCGCTAAGCTCTGTTGATATCTTCAATCCAATGTTTTGCCGTCCGTGACGCTTTATTTGAACGGAAGTGAAACAGTTCGAGGCGTAACTTCTTCTGTGTTTTCATCAGGCGATGTTATTTTTAGCGCAACAGGAAATACGACTTTGGATAGATGAGTACGTCATTGGCTTTTAATGCGCTGAAGCAAACGGTACGCCACATTGCTGACAATGAACATTGATTTTGTGCTCATGTTTGGCCTAAACCACAATAGCGTCTAGGTAGGATGTATTCAGTACGCATTATTAAATGAATTATGTGGTATCTTTTCTGGCCTGGTTTTCCGCTTTTTGAATGTAGTTGTTACGAAAAAAGACCTGGCATGAAGGGAACCTTTGATGCATCTGCATGTCACTTTGGCCTACCGACCCAGCTCAGTCTGCCCCACTTCTGCAAAGGAGATCAAAGGATCCAAAGAAACACGATTTCTCGCTACACGCTTTCGTGAGACTTGTTCGCAAACCAATATTTTTGAGCTAACAGATCATTTTGTAGAACGCACCGTTAACTCGCTACAACTCAGTGGTATACAAACAGTAGAACGGCAACACTAGACCTCTCGAAAATGAAGAAGAATGACAAAGCATCTAAGCTTATGCTGCCCGAGCTCCATGAGCTGAAGTGTCTCGGGCTCAGAGATGTACCATAGCAATTAGTCGAGTTGTTGATAACTTCGTAACATGCTAACGGACGACAAGCCCAGTTTCAATTCTGCGGCTTACGCCATGTTCAGTTACTGAAGCTGAAAGACCTACAACTCAGTAGAGTTTAGCGTATTATCACATAGGAACAACAACTCCGTAAGAAATATGGGGTTGAAATAGATGTTGCCTGATAATCCAACAAAGGGCTACAGGTCGAATTGTTTTGAGCACCAGGTAGTTCTGCTCTCCCACAGGCACCATTGTTTGTCACGCAAAGCGATCGGCATAAAGGTATCGCAATATTTGCTCAAAAATGTTTCAGCCCTTTCCAAAATTACCAATGACTAGTTGATTTAATCGGAAATTTCATAAACGATTTCTTATGAATTCGCGCCAATTATCTAATCGAACCCAGATGATAAACGGGCTCTAGATTGATTATTTTCTTTATCGATTTTTGTCTGTCTGCTTTTTTGTTTTTGTCGCAGCCATTGGGTGGCTGTGATAGCCACGACAGATATCAAAGTTTGTGTGCAAACGAACGTTACAGCAAATCCTTTAAAGCCATCAGATGGCCTTACAGTAACTTACCCTGTCTTCTGGCAGGAGACAGTAAGTTGAACTATCCAAACTAGTCATTTTTTCACTGTGCACCACAATTTTCGACATACGGGTCGGGAATTATTAAATGGGAATTTGATTATTTTCTGTTCTTCGCCGACCTTCCGTTCGGAGTGCTTCACACAATATGCGGCCTCGGAATCGCCCTAGACATTGTTACGTAGGCCGTTAGGTGTACGCACCCAGTCTCGTAACCACGCAATTATTTCGTATATGTGTCACTTGGACTTCGTCTGAAAATTGTTCCCTATTTGTGGAAATACCTTTTGCGACTTATAGTATATTGAATTAGATTTATTTAGGCTTTTCTATTCTATTTTTTCCATCTAGATAATTCGTTTAGAAAAAGATTTAAGCATGTAGCGCTGTCATCTTCCACGAATCGCAATAGAGGTTACGGTCTTAGTTAACTGTCGCCGATACTTTCTGTAAAGTAATATGCCCGTTTCCTATGTCCTATCGCTTTCTTAGGCCATTCTAGATGAAGACCGGAAGACGCTATGTGACATCGTCTACAACGAAGCCGTCTACCCGACGCTGATCTTTGAATACGTATTATTTACTTTGGGTTATATGTTGATCGCTTTTTCTGTCATTGTAGCATTCGCCTTCTACGTTACTGACCGCAAGGTAGAGTCGTAGTAGGGTATAATACAACCGTACTTGAACTGAAATAATTACTTCAATAGCGCCGCCAAGCGTTACTTCAGATGTTCTCTTCGAAAACGAAATAATGTCAGTCGACGGCCGTTCTCGACCCTTGAACGCCTCAGATGCCCCTAAGTTTCAAATCAAAGTCTTTACTTCACTCGGCTTTAACGAGTCTGATAAGATTAGACTGAGATGCTAAGACTCGATTAGTCTTAGATTAGTGAAAGTTGCCTGATCGCACTCGACTACACGATGCAATGAACCTCCTTTCTCGGCCTTTCTAGCCTCATAGGCCAAAGTCACGTTGTATAGGTGTTGTGACTGCGCACAATTTGTTGTGCCAAATAAGACACGCTTAATTAGATTACCTATGCATAGATTTTACATCAGAAATAAATATCAGAGCAGGTCGTGCAATTTTTTATACAGGCCGCAAACAAAAGGACGGGACACACAACGACGTCGTAGTATTTGCAGAAGAGTGTTTTCGTTAGATGGAAGCCCACCAGTCCATTTACAACGGCCGAACATATGCAGAATCTAACAACATAAATCGCATGACCAAAATCACGTCCAACGTTATGCGGGGGGTATTAAACGGATTAAGCGGGCTTCATGCGTTTAAATCCTTTGCTTCAATAGAATCGCTTACTGACATTCGTAATGGTAACGAAAAAAAAACTCGATCGTAGTTATTACTATGAAGCTACCTTTCAGTGATTGCGACTCTATTCACTTTGTTACTACAGGCATGATCGTGTAGTATATTTGTAATAAGTTTTTGCTACAATCGACTAAGCTTAATTGTTATTATTACAATTTTATTAGGTAATAATATTTTAGCCTAGTTCGTTAATACATTGTACTTTAGGCATATTCATTTAAAGCACTTACACCTTATAGGCCAATTGAAACAAAAACGAGGACCCCTCGCCCCTCGGCATGATGAAGTAAGCAAAGGTCAGGCCTGAAGCACAGTTAGTTCAGAAAAATACACTCACCTTTCGACGGCATGCAAGACCATGCGAATCACTCGTGGAGAGTTAATGAGAATTACTGACGCAAGTTGAAGATCTATGCTAGAAGACTTTTACTGAAGTTCTAATTTACAGCTGGTTAACGACTCAATCAACTGACGCGTCACAAGTGTTTTTGCCAGTAAGAAGATAACTTTACCCGGAGGAAAGTTCGACAAATAACTACGTAGATTGAGTAATGTTGTTGATGCACTGCGTTATAATATTGGATGAGTTCTACTGAGAATGTAGTTTTGCGAAAAAGTATTATGCTGTTACATATCAAATGTTTCCAGGAGTATAAAAAAAAAAAAAACCTGTTTTTTCGTGTGTGAAGAAACTGTTATAACCACGGCCCGTGAGCATAACCTACGCGATTTTCTGCACATGTCATAAACACTAATCCAGAAGACTTGTGCTGAAGTTCCAACTTGGGAAAAAGGAAACGATTGGTTATTCATGAAAAACAATATTTTACAGATCTAATGTTTGTTTGCCTTAACTAGTTTGTGATACGTAGATTAAAAGGGCAGTATGTAATAAAGTGAGCTGTCCCATTTTAGCGAAGACTGGTGACTCTGATGAATCGGCTAAAAGTATGCTATTTATCTGTTAGCTAATAAAAGACCAAGTAACACTTTTTAATCAGGAATAAGGTTTAAGCATTTATCTTATGGTAACTACTAAACTGAAGATGTGATAACTGATTCTATCTTAGGTTAAATATTTTAATGGATTTATTGCAACAGGTACGAAGAGCTTTCAATATATTCATATTATTTGATATTACTTTTCATAATAATAAGAAGAAAAAGTAATAAATGGATGTTTTACTTTTGCTTGGCCTGATCGCTGTATACTTAAAGCATCTTTACTGGCACTTACGATCTTTTTAGGTGGCGTGCAGAGAGGGTCTCAAGGCACTCTTTTTAGCAGATGTTTAGCTCTATCGTCTCCAACCTTTCTACGAGTCATTACGAGCTAAACAGGATTAGAATATTCAGTATTCGTTATTTAGCATGGCTGGCAAAGAACCTCTAGCTGAATGCTAGGCCATTACAGGTAACAATTGTCATTTAGGTAAGAATCCCCTAATCTGCACTGTGAAAGAATGACTTCGAAGCCGAAATCACTGACTGAGTTATTCTAGTCAATTGGCGCAATTATAACAAAACGGACATATTTGTATATCAGGTATTATGCTGTCAGAAATCCTCCGCGGAGGACCGTACGCGTGGACCGTGACACTGATAACTTTTGAAGAACCTGAAACTCTCACTGTAGCTCAACAAAAATAGCCAGAACAATACGACGCAGACGGAAAAGCAGCATTACTTATGCTTGTGAACTCAATACACCCAGGTCTATTTATCACCCTACTTTCACCTCAGCTTAATAGACACACCTTAAATTTGGGACCTCATACCGAAAAGACTTAACTAGATATCCACTCCCACAATGATTTGTCAGGTAAGTCGTCTGTATCATTGAAATTTGCTCAGTCCACCCAGAATATAAACCAGTTTACTCTATCAACAAGATGGGATGCAGGTCAAACAGAATTGCGATTTGATTTTCTGCCAATTGCTGAAGGTATTACCCTTGAGCTGGGACGCATTCAAGCAGTCTTGAAGTACATAGACAAGCAAAATTATAGGTACACTACAAACCCAGATTATATCTGAAGGAGTTAGCTAAGGAAGGAGAAGTTAAAACTTAACGAGACGCTACTTACCAGAATGCAGTTACCAGGCAACAACAGAACTAACCTCAGAAGAGCAGAATGATCTATGATTAAGTAGCGTTGCACGTCAACACAAAGTAATATACAACAATACAAGCAGGAAGCTCTGTTCTCATCGCTACAGCTGGGGATAGTGTAGCACGATTATGGAGAAGGCGGGTACAGGAAATATTAATGCGTTTTATCGCAGCGAAGACTTGGATAATAACAACGCCAGCAGCAGCAGCAGCAGCAGCAGCAACAATAAAGTCAAGGACCTGGCCAAAGCCACAATAACGAACACAAACGAATGACAACCTGCTATCTTCCCAAAAAAGCACAGAGTTCGAAATGGTCATATGCGACAAGTTGTCTACGCTGGCTGTGCCCACAATATTGTGAATTCAAAGCTTCAGTCTACCGTCCAGTTAGCGACTGGACACCGAAGCGTGAGGCAGCGCGTGTAAACAACTACGGATCCCAGACATAAACTTTGTCACGTTACTCATCTCAGCCAACGACAGAGAGGTATCAAAAATGTCTTCATACCAGAAATGGGCCAGCATTTATTCTCTGTACGTAACGCTGTCGATCGGGGCTTTTCTCTGCAAGCCCACAGCTAAATTATAGCGTTCTGTTGTGAGCACATAATCCTCAAACCAAAACGAGCCAGAAGGGAAACTTGTATGATCTTCAAGCTACTATCGCAGCTCAAAAGTACAGTTCACAATTAAACTTAGACGAAACAATGCCTCATATAGGGAAAGATACTTTCAAGAAATGGCTAGCTTGAAAAACATTTTCTATTACGATGGTGGCACTGGATATGTATTTTCCCTAACTGGTAGACCGAAACGTGCCAGCTACGAGGGCGAACCCTCAGAGGGAGGTCTAAAAGAAGAAAATTAACATCGATCTGTAACTCACTGGACATAATTACTCGTATTATTATCAGGGATCCTTATTCGTCTTAATGATAAAGATGCGGACGCACACTCATTTCAAAGCCCTCACAAAATACAAACAAGATGGACGCTCTGAAATGTAACCTATAGATAACAGACAAACACACGAGTAACATTTTTTTTTTTTTTTCACTTAATGTTTACAAGTGGGTACATTTGCAAAAAATGAAATACCATTGATCTTTGTAACTCGTGTAATATTCTTAGCCATTACTTGTCACCTGAATCAAAACTGTATTAAATTGTTCTGTCAGCTTATATAAATATAACGTATAAATAGTACATATAAAATAATAAATAAGATAAAAAAATAAATTGGGCGTTCCGTCGTACTGTGTTTCCTGTTTCCTCCAACGAACGTTTTAGAAGGGATTTGTTGTTGTACTTTCGACCCTTTTGATGCTGTTTCGATAACAGGGAACGTTCAAAAATTCCCATGAGGGGAACCTAGCTTACTTTACCGTCTGCAGCCTTTTGCCTACCGTTTCATTTATACTGACCGGTTTTTAGACAGCATTTACCGCATTAGTGTCATCAGCGGAACTAGCGTAATACAATTTTCCTGTCGTACCCACGTCGAAGTCACGACACAATCAATGAAGTGGATCTGTTAGTGCTATCTTGAGTTCATCAGGATAGAACTCCGAGGGCTTGTTCAGAACCCGATACACATATTATCAAGATACATAAAAAGTTAGAAAAGTGTAAGCACTTCTTGAATTTTCCATAAATATTAGCTTGCACATTTCACATTAGCTTTACGTGTTGAAATCAAAAATAGTACTGAAATGTCGACAAACGGTAATATACGATGAGGTAGACAACTCGAAAAACCTAGCGAGTGTGTTTTTTTGCAAAACTCTAATCTACGATCTAGGATCAACTCTTTTTCAACATTTGTTCTTGAGAATAAACTTAAAATCATGCTCTCGAAATTGAAAATGATTTTTTCTCATAGCGAATCTAAAAGATATTCAAAGGTGTACATAATTATTAGCTATGTGATGATTTTGATAGACGACGTCCTTGTTGGCAACGCTTAAGTCAAAGCAGATATCTCCAAGTAATAATACCACATCATATTGGATCCACGAAATAAGACCATCGAGCTTAACATCTGTCTATCACGATGGTCGCGCGCAGCATCCACCTGTACCTATCTTCAGTTCAGCCCAGAAACAAGTAACGTAGATGGCAGTCCGCGTCTTGAAGTCAATATCCGTCGCCTTTTTCCCTCGTACAAGTAGGCTGTCTAAGCCGGAAGAAGTAAATCTAGCGCCATAAAACGATTATATACAAGGCCATACTCTCTGACCGATGGTGGTTTACCACAAGACGGCAAACATTAAAATGTCGAATCGAGCCTTTACTGCTAGCAACATTCTAAGCAAGTAGTGATCGCCAGTCTACTATGTCTACGAGCGAACGACTCCTACTCGACAACATTGTTGCGGCGAGAACGCTAGCAAACGGATATTCGTTATAGGATTTCAGTGGAGAACCAGCGGTTGTCACAAGGTTTCCTGTCAACCTGTCAGGCCACAATAGTATCTATTTGGCCTGTCGAGACTGCTGTGTTAAAACGGGCATTTTCGCTGCAAAGTCAAACTTTACAATCATCTGTGATAAGTTTCGTAGTTTCAAAGTTATCATTTGAAGGAACACATTATTATAGGAACAGTTACGTATCAACTAACAAAAGCCTCAAGAATAAGTAAGTTGAAAAAGGTAAAATCGTCTTTTAGTTGGAATTGTATTGTGTGTGTCTATTGCTCCCGCCTGTACGCTGATTGAGCTAACAGCATGGGCGGAAATGCACGGAAAAACTTCATGGTCAGGACGACACGCTACATTCTCGTCCGGCTGCTTAAGTTACTGCAGAACGACTATCCAGTTAGGGATGATATATGTAAGTTACGATTCGTTGCTACTGTAGTCTTTCTAATTTATGGCGGAGACGATATTCTAGTTAGAAGAAGTCAATCGATGGCTGGTTTGGTAACTAGCTATGTGTTTTCAATTAGCAATATTGTATACATGTGTAAATATTCGAGTGCTTTTATATTTGCTCCCCTGAGCTAGCAGTTGTCTTAGTGCTGGTTCAATAAGAGGGTACAGCACTATGTTTTCACCCTTATCTTAAATTTAACTAACAAATTATGTATCAGCAGTCACTATGCCAACGTTTCGGGATCTGTTTGCGCATAAAAACGTATTGTCCAATATAATGAAATTCACAGCTGTTTGGGAAAAGGAAGCATTATTTATTGAAAAAGTCTTAGGATCTTTCATACATTATAATTTTTGCATAATTTAATAAAATGTTTTTTTTTTTTAAATTAAGTAAATTTTCCCCAAAATCTCGAAATAAAATTGATGAACTTTTGCTAATGAACCCCATATTTGTTAACCTAGTATTAATAAGTAACATATACATCACAATCGCAGAATTCAATCTCATCATTGAACCTGTACATTTACACACATACATTCATACGTTGCTCTACATCGTCGACGCAGTAACGAGCTCCTTCTAACGTTCGCCAATTTTTACGACTAGCTTTACAAGAGCTAACACGGATTTTGGCCTGCCACCTCTATTTTCGCTATGCTCGACAATCAATGTTCCCTGTCTATGACTGTTGCTCCACCGACCCGGTTAGCAGAGGCATCCTTATTCCGGAAGAAGAAAAACGACTTGAGTATCCTATTCCCCAGGCCGCACTCGAATTTGGGGTTCGTATAGTTGTAGCGAAGTCCTTTTCTAGCTAAAAGTTCACTGTAAATTGCGTATACATAGTACATATTCTATGTCAACAGGGCTATAGCATGAAAAGCTGATGGTATTCACCCTAATTACAGGTTTCGTTAAAAAGAGGTTATTTCAACCATATATATTTCTATAACTGCTGTTGCTAGGGGCTTCGTTAGCATTTTTATCGTCTCCCATAATCGTATAAGATAGCTATGGCCCGTCCGTGTAACGTTGACCTTCCGCGAATACTGCGTCAAGGCTCTAAACGTAGCAAAACCGCTGTCTTTTATTTGCACGGATACACCGTACTCTGACATTCGACTAGATTAAGGTTTCTATTAATTCTTATCTAAATATTTAACTGAGGCTAAATGGCTGAACGTATCCGTTTGCCAGCCTGTCTACGCAAGACCATTAGATGTCCAGGCGTTAAAATATCTTTCATGCGTCTCACTGGGTCCTGGTTTGCCCCGCAGGGTCCTCAAGAACTATTGTTAACTGGAATGCGAACCTCGGGAGAGTTGCTAATGATCCGCATGGTTCGCGCAGAACAGAGACGAGCACAAATTCATATCGTTTTCAAAGACAGCAAAAATCGTACATTCGTTTCATCCAGCTGCGGCAGGAACGCTAACAGCGAGGCCTGTCGAGTTTTGACCTTGGATATCAGCCAGGGCAAAACATTTCAGGTGTCCTTTTTACTCTTGCTTAAGCTTTTATTAAACATTACCTTGTTTATCTGATTGTTCATTTTTTTATGTATCAAAAGACGGATAATCTCATTATGGTATACATGATACTTGAAGTTATTTTATTTAACCTTCTTCAATTAAGTAACTTTTATCGTGTCAAAGTAGACTAATTGTTCCCTAAAATAAACTACGGGACGCAACATTTCATAGGCAGGCGGATTGCGTCTGGAATGCATGGAACCTATGCGAAAATGGAGGATCGTTTTCAATGACATGTTGATGTAGGTATTAACCGGCCAATTGTGTATAAAATGGGCTTGCATTTGTGTACTTTGTATGTAAAATTATGGTACTTTGATAGACGAGCTACTTAGTGATAGGAATCTTACGAAGTTATCGACCGCTATGCTTTGCAGTAATAAGGAAACCGGACAAGCCGTCCACGTCAGAGTCGGTCTTCTGTAAGTTCGACTTTTTATGTTAAAATAAATATTTACTATTCACATCGTGGTCGAAATAGCAACGCTCATTAATCATTCTAAGTCGAAACCTTATTACCAAAAAGTCAGACTTCAATCAAGCTTAACCTAGTACCTATAAAAGAGTTCAATTTCTCAAAGCTCTAAACATGTAAAGAGGGAGCGCCAGGTTCTATTTAGAACGCTCGAATCGTGTCAAGGATAACGACGATGGCCATTCTAATAGAACATTTTTCCACTATGATTTTCCTATTCAGCTGGTTTTCTATGAGTCATGTGATGGAATGGATAAGCATGGTGCCCATCAAACGCCTGATGGACTTCTGCCTAGAGAAAGGAAGTACCATCGACCGGATATCGCATACAATCGCTTCTAGTGAAACGTACGAGTCAGATATAGTACATTATACATAATCGATTTATATTCTCTTATAGGCATACAATATATGTGTTTATTGACGCCTAACTACGTGCTTCTATTTAGATAATAATTGTAAAGCCACCAATTTAACCTAGAGCCTCATAGAAACGCCGTGCTGTACAAACAACAGCCATTTCTTTTTCATGTTATGTTATAGAGAAAGTTTTTTGTTATTGGCATACCCGATTCAATAGACGGTCGATCAAAATTGACCGAAAGCATCACCCCACAATTAAAACCAACACAACGCGAAGGCATCGAATGAAGTCTCCCGAGATACGAATGAACTTCTTTGTCGTGAAAAATGTTATTTCACGAAGGCTGTGTCTAAGGTTGAATAGTAGGACTTGAAAGTGTAATTGGAAATTGAGATTGATTTTGTTAGTTAAATCGCATTGGGTAATGCTTAACGCTTCCTATAGTGCTTAATCATAGTGCTTTTTAATTATCCCACTCTTGACAGGTGTAGAGATCAGTTGAACGGTTATGAACAAACCGGTTACTACGTAGGAACCTTTATAATAGGTGGAGAATGTACACAGCCAAGAACTTCTACAGGGGCATCGGAACAACATAAACCAGTTACGCTGGGCGCATCTGCTGAGGAACAAGAAATCTGCCTACGGGGCAATTTCATGCGCATCCGACATCCTCAGCGACTTGGCATAAATTCTCCTGCCCTTAATGGATTTTCACACAACTTCATTTTTAGCATCAAAGGGCAAATGATGCAAATCAGCACCCAGCAGTTTGCGCAAAGTGGCCGCGGGCTAATCTATGGCAGCTTTGTGGGAACATCTGGATTTAAAGACCCGATAGAAAAAGTCCTTAATGATCAGGGGCTTGAAGCAGATGTACAGGACGTCCTTCTCTCACCGGTGCTGAAATGTCGGACGTGTGAGTATCCTACTTCGATTATCATAGGTGGCTGAACGTTTCGAGCTTTACGTCCGATATAGCTGCTAGGCATTGCCTTCAATGACTAGCTCCTAATACGAAACGAAATGTGCCTACGCTACGGCTCGAGCCTAGACCACTATGTATCAAACTTGTTATTACTGCACTATTATAAAAACAGGATATCATAAACGTCTATTATAAGTCTAAGGACTTTAATTAAGAAAATTTCAATGATTATTAAGACGCGAGATCAGCTCTTGCTGATCATCAGTGCCTGCATTTGCAGTTGAACTCTCCCATGACCTATTGCGTTCGGAGGCTGTACCACTGGAGTCCTTCAAGTCCGCTTTAGGATGGAACAACGAACTTCAGGTTTCAACATTCGATGCCACGATTGACGATATTAAGGCTATTGGTATGACCATCGAAGGGGTCGTGTAAGTGGTACTGTATCATGTAGATACTAAAATCATGGCATCTTTTTTTTTGTAGAAAACTGGTATTGCAGAAGCTATACATCAACCCTTTATGTTGAAATATTTCGCATAAGTAATTAGTGAGTGTCAAACACGCAGTTTGATTACTATCTACAAGCAAACGTGCTTTTATGCATATATTACAGATTTGATCGTTGAAAATTCCTTTACAACAGATAAGTCAAAATAGTAAGCTTTAAAATAGTGGTCAAATTGACCGTGTCAGCCATTTTGGAGCACATTACAAATACCGCTAATAGCACAATATATAATAACAGTAGTCGAGAGCTGAAATTTCTACAAATTTTACTCGCTGTGAACATGGTTCTTTTCGTCCCGTTTAGAGTCTTCAAGTGCCAAATGCAACAATTCCGTTTATCGACGCAGAAATCAAGCGTCACATAAATAATTTTCATTAACCACTTATTACCATAAATAGTTAAGCGTGAGACCTACTTTTATCATTGTGAAAACAAGCCCGAGTCTTCCAATTCTAGGCAAATGTTCGATCGTCACAAAGGATAGGAACTTCATTCGCTCACTATTTTATTTATAGAAAGCGCTGGGACGATCTGTATAGTTCTGTTTATCTAAGCTGTCTTAGCCAGTTACAGGAATGCTCGACAATTGACGGGAACAAATATAACTTTATATATGTCTTTTCAGAATTGAAGTCGGTAACGACGAGCTCGTCGAACCACCATTGAATTTGCTCGACTTCGGTAAGTATGACCACAGTTTAGACTAATTGCCTTTGTGTCTTACCACTAAGTGTTCCCTCCCATTTAGACCATCTTTTGTATGCCGCCCTAGATATCCTCTGCGAAGGTGCTATTGTAGCTCATAAAGAATAGCACATACAAAGATTAATATTAAGAAAACAAACTTAATAGACGGTTTGAAAATCAAATCCAGGAGTTTATTAAAGGATACTGAAGAAAGAAATCTAAAGTTTCTAGACAGAGCAGATTTTATATTACCAATTCTGACCCCTAATTGGGTTGACAAACTCCACTGATGCATATTTCGCCTTGCTTCCTTTCGGCAGAAATCCCGTCAGTTCCAGCCAAATACGTAATACCGCTTACGGATCCACAATGCAAAAACTGCGATCTGGCTGGAAGGAAAGGTTCTTCTTTAGCTGTGTTGACCGAACTTTCGAGTATGACCAATGGCCGAACTAGATTTATGGTTCCCGGCGGTGTTGTGGTTACCACCGAGGCCTTCTGCAGGTTTCTGCATTCACCCAAAATGTCGGCTCTTGAGAAGGGCCTGAACAAGGTACTCCGTAATAATACCTCTTAATGAACCTATTAGCCACCGTTGATGGACTCTATCTTCTTGCCTTTGTCTAAATGAACCTAAGCGTGCAGCGCCTCACAAATTCCCGCTTTGGGATTTCTGATTCGTATGCTTTTTGAATGTTACCACAAAAGCCACACGAGGCGGGCATTTGTCCTCGCAACGTACATAAAAAAGCCTAACTTAGAAAAGTCTTTTTGCCAATTCTGTTTCGGATGCATTATAGCTCTTGTTTATTCTATGAAAATGACTCTCATTGCTTCATTCCGTTAAATGTCTAGGTAAGTTAATTCAAATTGAAGTTCATTAAGGAGTTGCATCCTGGTAAAGAATTTGCTCTGTTTATTCCTTATCATTACTTGCGACATTGTTTGGAACTGTGCCAATGGGCCTATCCATTCCTTTGAAACATTTCTAGGTGCTATCAACTTCAGCAGTGTCAGAGGTAAAGCGGATCATTGATAGTTGCAAACGGCGTGTAGAGGGTGAGGCTATGCCGTCCTGCATTTCAAAACAGATTTTTGAACAACTTCAAGAGACTTTTCCAAATTTTTTGTCGAAACGTTTTACTGTGCGAAGTTCGTGTGCTGACGAAGGCTTAGAGGATATGTGTGCGACAAGTCAAATGGAAACGTTTCTTGGAGTTAAAGGGGAAAAAGAGGTTGGTTTCGTAAACAATCGCGAAATTTGCATCTCCTTTATATTCTGCCGCTTCCAAGGCGATTGAACTTCTTAGATTAGCTAAAATTTCTAGCTACAAAATTCATTTTTACCCCATTACAAAACGCGAATCAATTCCAAAAAACTGAGTGCATCTCAGTAACCATATGCATCCATTTATGCTCGATTCAACAAACAATGAATACTTTTAATAATGGTTTTGTGAATGCAAACCCCCATTTCTGTGCGCTTATCTTTCTTTTGTTTATCTCGTTGTTTCTCTTTATGAACGCTTGCGTGACGTAGATAATAGCTGCCGTGCTGAAATGTTGGGCATCCCAACTCAGTTTCGCAGCTGTTGAGTACAAACGACGCTACGGACAAAAACTCCTGAGCAAAATGGCTGTCCTTGTCATGGAGATGGTGCCCGCGGAATGCGCCGGGCTGATTCTTACCTGTAACCCAGTAACTGGTGATCCGTCTACAATTTACATCGCGTCAAAACGAGAGGTTAATTCAAAATCTAAAGCCATTGCGCTTTTTACATTGAGGGTAACAGAAAAAGTCAGGCTTTTCGGTGGAAAAAACATTTACATAAGGACACACCTTTTTTTCAATTGATTTCTTTAGGTCGCTGTCAGTTGGCATTAAACGGAAGCATCTATTGCACTACCTCAAATGAATATTTGATGATTTTATTTGTTAATAAATGCGTTCGATAATGCCCAAAAACATCAATTTTAGGAAATATTTGAAATAATTTTAACTATATTAGTTGCGAATAATTCTGTCAAGGATCATTGGAATAGTTTAAGGCAATGTCTGGTCTCAGCGTTTATCTTCTTTATTAGTATAGTCTCTCACCAGGGAGACTGCTTGTAAATTTGAAACAATGGTTCTTTTATGTATTACAAAATAAATGCGAAGGTGTTTCACCCCATTTTTAAACTTGTCTCTATCCTAGAGTGTTGTATCCGAACTAGTTGACTTGGACACCGTATGCGTATCACGTGACATTAACGGAAATATGACTGTGGACCCCGTCGACGTCGGGAAAAAAGATATCATGGTCGTCATGGGCTTAGGTAAGAGGTCATAGAATTTTCTGTCGCTATCGCGTACTAATGTCTCAAACCTGATTTTAATTGTAGCTTTTACTAAATAGATCTTGCATAATAAGTATCCTTAATCTGATATTAGCATTGACTTGTTACTGCTCAAGCTTAAGGAACTTATACCCGATAAGCACGTTGGCCTCTCTGGTACTCTAACTGAATCCAGATGCAGGTGGAACGCGCGAAGAAAAATTTTCGACCTCCCCTGGAGCCCCTCCTCCGTCCATCAGTCCATTTCGTGCTGCACAACTTGCGCATATCGGCGCTGAGGTAAGACCTTGAGGATAATGCACGTTTGTCTTTATTTCAATTTTTGTCAAATAATTTCTTGGCCAATTGTGGGTTTAATAATAAAATCCTTACCTAAGTTGTAAGGTAGACACACAAGTTTCGTGGCTAACGATTCATTGCGTTTTTAGGCTTCACGTAGGGACGTATATAAAGTTAGTAAGTCATATATATATATTTGAGCGTCTGGATAATCGAAATGTCGATATCAATATGTTCGAATCGTATTGAATTAGTGGGAAATTTACAGGTTCACTTTGATTAATATCTGAATACCTCATGTAAAGATTCTTTCGTAATTGGGAAAACTTTACTGGCTAAAGTTATTGATTACTCTGTTATATATTATGTATCTTAGGTGGAACGATGCTACAGCGACTGCCTTTATATTGAGTGGGCGCTCCAAGGCGACATAGTTTTCCTTCTCCAAGTACGTCCAGTTTCTTTCATGGACAAACTATCGGACCAAGAAATCGCCTTAGATATGGAGATTCCGTCCTGTAACGAGAACGCGTGTTACTCAAAGGTCAACATTGGGTAAAGTAATTCCGTTAATTTTAAAAATACAAAGGCCGAGTTGCTCTGACGTTCCAATAGGATCCTTCAGAATTTTAACATGGATAGCATGTTCGTTCAAAAAAGCCTGTTCATTAAATTAGGCCTCCCAAGATTTCGACATGAATGTTAAATATATCATATGTTAATTTGTAATGTTCCGTGTGCCAAAAAGGTGCTTCTATTATCACACACTACATGTCAAAATGAATATCTTCGCTCAAACTTACTTGAACCTTTGGCACATTGCAGGAAAATCCTAGATGCCGCTATGACCCCCCTCAGCACAGATATGATAAAAAAGGAGTGCACAATTTACGTAAAAGTACGT
This sequence comes from Varroa destructor, assembly GCF_002443255.2. Classification (NCBI taxonomy): domain Eukaryota; kingdom Metazoa; phylum Arthropoda; class Arachnida; order Mesostigmata; family Varroidae; genus Varroa; species Varroa destructor. Next base: position 7,963,319 of record NW_019211454.1, on the reverse strand, counting down.
AAGAAGTCCCGTTTTATATATGACCCTGTGAACGCAGCAAAGGATTCGTGGGGGGGAGTAGTTCGTCGAATACAATCATAGTCCAACCTGCAAAGGTGGTTGCTCCGAAGACCCAGACCTTCTGGTCCCTTCTAAGACCCAAATGTCAGACAGCCCCTCTCAAAAGCCTACCTGTCGGGCTAGCCCCTTTGAACACCCAGATGTCAGATTGCTCTAGTAATTAACTCTGTAGCCTTGATTCTTAGGAGGTTTGTGCGAATGCACTTAGCTCTTGCCCTAACTACCCGAGCCGTTTCCGCCAAGAAACCTATTGATCTATTTAGGGAATATTCACCAGACTACAACCTTACATCGTCATCACTGAGATGATCCCAGTCCTTTTGCTTGTAGACATTATTTTAGGATCAGACTACGTTGATGAACACTGCGGTCTTTTTCAACACAGTATCTGGTGTCAAAGCTTTTTACTTTAATAAGAGAGATTGTGTAAATCAGATGTATAACGTTGTTCTGTAGCTCAGCTGTGCGCTTAGCTACCTGGAAAAAATTCCAGCTCTGCTCTTAAAGCTGGAACCTACGAATCCTGTAGATCAGTTCGCATCTCAGTGAACCGGATTGAGATGACAACATAGTTTACATCTGTTTGCAGCCCTTGAGACAGATCTCGTCGCTGAACAATGCCTATATGCTAAAGAAACATCGGGTTTTCTGACGTTCTTTGTGTATTAGCTCAGGGAGGTTTAACTGCAAGCCAAACATATATACGTTGCGCCGGCATCCCGCCTTACGGGCGTTGGTCAGAACTTCAACCAGAGAAAACGATTTGGGCTTTTATGCCACAATCAAGGGTTATCAGCCAGCAGTTACAAATGCATAGGGTGTCCCAGAAGTGAGTAACAAATTAGACAAAATGGAGTTGGCAAATTATAATCACTTCACAGCAGTAATTAGCAGAATCTGAGGATATAAATCTACTTTTTCTAATGCGTACGGTTATTTTAATCCTGTCTATGACAAAAGCTGAGACAAAGCATCGTCTCTTATCTTCTTCAGATTAGTACAGTCATTTATTCGGCATCTGGCCAACTATATCAGAACAATCATAATAACAATACAATAATTTATGTTTCAGAAAGCCAAGGGAAAGTCGCTTCGCGAACGACGATCGGCAGTGAGCCCCTACGTTGGTGCGCTATTGAAAGGCTCACATCATCATGTCTTTTTCGATCTATCCGAGGTAAATCAACTCACTATGTAATACGCAAGTTGCTGTGTCGTCTGTCATAATCTATCTATATCTTAACATTCTCTCCGTTAAAACTAACAACTAACTGTTGCCCAATGCCCCCAGGAGAGTCTCTATGTAACTGATAGAATCATTATGAGTACAAGTGATCGTTATGTTAGACTGTTCGTAAGGCGATAGTGGTTTTCGTTTCTTACCCACTGCTTTTCATTTATACCGTTGGTATCGTGCGATACCGTTGGAAAGAGAGAGTTTTCTATCTCTACTAAGCTATACATTGCCATGGTTTTGTTCAATTCATGCTCAGAACTATGTCGGATTTGTATTCCTGTATGTCGGCTGTAAATAAATCGAATTTAGTAATAGCGACGTTTACTGATATTAAAAAAGCGGCACTGGAAATTTGTTTTAGATATATGAGCTCTTCTAACAACTATTTTTGTTGACCCGTGGCTCAAGGCAGCCCTTGTCAGACTCAAAGAAGTACCTTCCTTAAATAGAGAATGCCATCTCTGAACGTAGCACGCCATTTTTCTTGGATAGTACTTTCTGGCCATACCTGCTTAGAATTTTTTCGGCAGCTCTTTGACTTCGGTGCAAGACGAATAATCAATGACAAACATTGTCCTTTGGCATCGGACAAACCCATTTTTAGACAGCCTAATAGTATCTGGATGCCCGTTCAAGAGAGCAAAAACATGCCATCACAATACAGATCTTCCATTCTGTCTTCATTCGATTGGTCGTGGTTTTTTCCTGGATACATTTGCGTCACTTTTTAATGGTAAAAAAACTTTCTAAGCCTGAAACCCTTTTATAACACACGATGTGTCTGACTTGGTTACAGAATCAAGAACGTCATATCCATTCAAGAAGTAGACCTCGTTTGAAGCACACGTAGGCGTGACTCTGTTTATTAATAGCATTTTTAAATTTATCGGATTTTAGACGATCCGAATATTTCAGGTAAACAGCATGGATAATCGTCAGATGGAGTCAGTCATGCTCAATCTCTGTGGGAGAGCCTTAGATAATCCTGAATTTCACGAAATTATGAATGATAAAACTGATCTGCCGCCGCATGTGCCTTTTTTTGAAGCGAAAAATGAAGTCATTCGGGTATGTTCACATGTATTGACCTAAACTTTGCTTTAAAATTATCATTTGTTTTGCATTACATAATACACCACGTTGGAAATGTATGAACCTGATCAACAAACGCAGATCGATAATAGGCGATATCGTTTATCGCATATCCAAAAAAACGATCATACTATTTCTATAGGCTATAGTAGAAACGATAAGGGCATCTTCTAGCCGAAATCAAGCCTGATCCTGCGAAACCACCTGCGTGATGAAGCCCGAAGTCATAGAATGGTAATTCGATTAAGCCTTGTTAAAACTAACTATGCAATTGACAAAATAGTAACTTAAATAAATAATTAACTTGTTTTGTTATATAGATGAAGTGGCTTGCAAAAGTTATCTGGCGATATAATCGATATGTCTACCGTAAGAAAGCCCGCTTTCCCTCACCAAATATGTCAGCTGAGGAACTTTTCAATGGGTTCATAACGGCTCTTAACATGACGATTGACTACGGAATTCGACAGCATTTAGACGCTTTCTATGGGTCGTCGCTTTGGATAAGTGACATCGTGAATTACCTACTGTCAATTAGCAATGGTGTGTATAATGTCGCACGTATGACTATCCGAATTAGCTAGTTATAATTAAAATTATTATGATTATAATACTCTAATTTTTAATTGTATTAAATATAATAAATTCACTCAACTCCTTCAAGTCGTATTTAGAGTGTCTCAGTTCATCTCTTTATTCCACGAAACACTTTTCGTCGAATGACTGGACCAACGCCGTGTACCTACAAACTGTCGTACTATCTTTCTGCTTTTTGCAGAGTCAACAGAAACAATATGCTCAAACATATCTGAGCTTCTCGGCTCAGCTCAAGATGTTCGCGGCTGCAACGCCTACAAAGCACTCGAGGTTTAACTATAGGAACTGCAACACCTAAGCTATTCATCCCTAAAACTACCGTTTGTCGAACATTAGGGAACCTTTAATCCATGTTGACTTGCCACCGTATTTTATTAACAAAAAGTACACGTTTTAAGTTAATCTATTCAACTAAATTAACTCGCATGACATTCATCTAAGGAGCTTGTTACGCAAATCTTTCTTGGTTGATATCGATAAAACCTATCTTAACTTTAAAAGTCGTTTCAAATTAAACCGTAAAAAGATTTGAACTGCCCGCTCCTCAATAATTTCGGCCGTGTCATCGGATCTAGCGTCTGTCTGGTTATTGTGATTCTTCTTACGCCTGTATTCTTTATTTTTTAGTATCATCTAGATTATGAAATAGTTAAACATAAAGTAGTAGGTATATATCTATATTACGAGCCACTCAATGTTGCTTCTGCACTATGGCCCGCCCGAAGCCGTATAAGAATATTAAAAATATATTAATTTCTACTTGCACTTAATCCTACAGAATCTCTCGCGAGTGATCCAGTCGGAAATCGGAAAAGATAGTTTTTTAGACGCTTCAGAAGACGACGCAATTGCGCTGCTAACAGACGCTAAGAGTTATCCCCTGTCAAGCACTGCCTTTCAACAATATATTGACAAACATGGACATCGAGAACACAATCAATTTGACGTCTACCGCCAGCCACGGGCTTTTAACGCAGTGCCTGTTGTCACAACCCTTCAGGTATTGCTTTTCTGGACGTCATTATCAGTCTCTGTAATGAGGCAGTTAGACGTAAACGTTGTTAGCATACCAGTCTGCAAAAGTTCCTTCAGTTGATTGAATGGATTATGCCAAGAATGAGTATTGTAATATAAACCGCCCTTTGCAGTATTACGCAACTCATCAAACTTTTCCGTGTTGCAGGCAATAATCCAAAACGTCTCAGGGGATTCTGAAACCAAACCCGTAAAGGGAATATGGCAGGCCATGCAAGGCTTAACTTGTCAACTAAACTTTTGGCAAAAGTGAGCGCATTCGCTTTTTTTCCTAGAAGCATTTCTCGTAGAAAGTTAGAAAATGTATCCTGGTGTTCTGCGGCTTTACCACGCAGGATTTAAGCATATAAAAATACCTTGTTTTTGTAAGGGCTGAAAGCTGTCAACATTAATACCTTCGTGCTTTACCCGTACCGGTTACTTCACACGACAAAAGTATGATTAGCATTATTTGAATTTCGCTCTTTGTCTACCACCTTTTTTCCAAAAACCAAAAAAACTACCTTATTTTTATCGAGCTATTGCAATTGAATCATTCCATTTAGGCTTCGCTTGAGCTACGTAGTGTACTTTTCTCGAAAATCTGTTGGCGTTTGTGAAAACACTAAATCGCTTTGGCTTTCGACTATACACGGAACTCGACTTTGGAGTTGGGCACTGGCGCGGAAGCTCCACGCTGAGGGACGTTTACCTGAAGAGGAACTTCTCTTCTTCTGTACAATCAACGAAATACGCGAAATTATGGAAACGCGTGACCCCGCTATTATTGCTAGGTATTGTAATTAATAAATCACTTTATTTTCGTCAACTTGAAGAAATATATATATATATATATATACGTGTGAAAATCTTTGAAAAAAGTGGCTTATAACTACCTACCTTTGTTATAGGGCCCATTATCGCAAACGATTATTCCCCACATTTGTTGAACTGCAGTTCCCGGAGTACTTTCGTGGCATACCGAAACCGGTAAGTTAAAGTTTTGATAAGTGTCAACCATTTGACATGCTCGGCTCATCAATAAGAGTCACATCCGCTTAAATGGCACGACAGAACAGGCACCACACTCCAAACTTTATGGCCGTCTGAATAAAATTGTCACTTTGTTGTCTTAAGTTCAAATCTGTAAGTTACCGATCCTTGACGGCGATGATATGAAATACTCATTATTTAACACGGCAGATATATTAGACAGTTAGAGACTGAGATGATGAAAACCACTTCCATTAACAAAACAGTGCTTTACTTTTGTAATATAATAAAAATTGATTTAAGTATTAAGCTTTTTCGCTGTATTTTAGACTTACATTGAACAGATAAATTAACAAATTCGCTGGTGTAGTATAGGTTCGAGATAGCGGAACAGATATTCCAAACAAGAATAGACAATTGTAATTAAGTAGAAAGAACGATTGAATCGACTGTCTTGGGCCCATGCTGCACGGTACATAAAGTCAAGTGACCAAGTGGTCATAAATAATCAGTCGTATTTGAAAGGCCTACAGACACGAAGTCCTATATCTCAAAACTGAAACAGTGTCTCACTATAGATATGCCAATGTCGGAAGTTATTTTTCACACGTGCACGTGGAATTTTGATCAATTAGCTGAACACTGAAGGACAGTATATATATATATATATATATAACGGTAGGCACCGATAGTAAGAACTTTTGATAAGCTGTTTGTTCCGACGAACGTGCGTTCTTCCACTTCTCCACGTATTAAAGGAAAGTCCAATTCTTTTCAAAACAAAACAAAAACTCATCATAATGTGTCGCTATTAATGGTCTTTGCATGCTGAACGAGCTTCGTTGTGTCTCTCTAAGTTAACACTGTACTGTAAGCGGCGGTAAAAGAAGCAGGTTCCAGTACGGGAAAACGAAAAGTCCACGACAGAGGAAGAACAATTCAGACCGATAATGCATTTCGAAAGCGTTTCATTAGTGGTAAACAAATTTGATGTGAATGAGCGCACATATTGTTTATGAAAACTTCAAACACGCATTGTCTCATCAAGGAGAGACAGACGCCCTCTGAGGACAATTAGACCAAGGAATTTCACCGGCGTTGTTTACTACTCAGTTCTCGTTAAAGTAAGGAAACAGGTCACTTCGAACTTCTTTCCCACACGGTAAATGTTTTATCCTCGATACCAAAATGAACCACAGAAATGATCGCGGGCTCACTCCTGTTCCACAAAATGTGGTTATTGTGAGCATATTCCCGGCTAATGTTCTAGATATAATGTTTAGTGAAGAAGTTCTCAAGTCGCCATACCTGATCCCAAAAGGCAAACGCATCGCTAAGAAAAGTTTATATACATTTTCTAGAAAGGGTTACGCGATTGTGGATAGCTGAATGTTCGTGTTCATTTGAAGACGTACATAATTAAGATCCTACGTAGTTGAACAAGGTGGTTTACTGGCTCATATAAACCAATTATCGTCGGACTGACTGGCTGAGAATGTAAGCATTTTCCGGTATGAGCACACATGGCCGCCAAACGACCCAGATTTGACCCATTAAATTATTATTTACGCAACATTATTGTGTGCCTGGTATGGCGTCCGTTTTTTTAGTCGCCCCTTTTGGGATACTTTTTCTGTTAGGGGGTGACTTTCACCCCCACTTCAAGTTTCGGCAGGACGCAAGATGCCTCTAAGCATAACAGACAAACGCGTTACCGTTGCGCATTGCGCGAGGATACACTATTTGAAGTAGGCCAGCCATGCCAAACCTAGTGTACCTATGCAGGCATAAATATCAATTGCATTAAAACTGTCGTTCATTCCTGTGATGTGCAGATTTTATCGGAGACTCCAACATTCGAAGGCCACGTGGTACAAATGAAAGGCCTTCCCATTAACGCAGGAAGAATTAAAGCAAGAGCAAGAGTCATCTCGAAATTGGAAAACGTTTATACTGTCCAGGTTTGTTGCCTGATTTCTGATTCAATCAATCAACAGAAATACTATAACTTTGACTTTGTACTTCAAATAAAAGTGGTTTTCTACATCTAGACAGCTTTCGTCCAATTTATGATATATAAATCTGTATATATTTTTTTCATCAGCAAGGTGAGGTGTTAATCACGTACGCGACGGATACTAGCTGGAGCCCCTATTTTCCGATCCTCGGTGGTATCGTGACTGAGCTTGGTGGGTTCATGTCGCACGGAGCTGTACTAGCTCGCAGATACGGCCTACCGTGCGTCGTCGGACTTACCGGCGCCAGTAAGGTATTTCGACTACAGTAGGTAATCACTCATAATTGAATTAGTCTTCGATATACACACTGTTGTTCTATGGTTTAGGATAATTTAAATATCGGAGAGACGGAGAGAATTCACATGACGAGGGAATGTTGCTTGCTCAGCTTTTTGGATCAATGAATCTTGTTTCTCTTCTAGTACCTCTAAAGAGTTTTCGAAACAGACGTCTTGTTAATGTCCTTTCGACGGCCAAGTACAACTTACAATGGTATTTTGTGAGCATAAAAGTTAATAAATAAATGCTTACAGGAAGATTCGAAAGGCATGGCTGTATGCTATCAAATTATTTGTCAGGTCCTAAGATATTAAGGTATCCTGAATGATAAAGATGTACAATAAAAAGATATGAAGAAAAGATATAAGTACTTGACAAATTAGGACATTGCTGCTTGCTAAGTCCTGTAGCTCTTTGTAACACATGAAAAATAAACTCTTTAAGGAACGCGTCTTCTGTAGAAGTTTTCGAATACACTAGACTTTCACTTCATTTATGGTATTTTTATCTGTGCTATAGAAATAAAAGCCGTTTACTGCTACGTAAATTTCCATTTCAGGGACAGCTTTCCCAGGTTTGAAACGGTGCCCGTTTCATGCTAAGACACAGGCATTTGAAGCAATGCTTAATGGCGACAAAACCATACCTAAAACCCAAACCTTGTTGATTTAACATAGTACATAGGCATCTACACTCCGTTTCGTGCTGGACACAATGAGCCTTAAGAAATAACACTTAACAGCAATACTTGACATAAAACGTTTAGGCGAAAACAATAAAAAGATGATAACACAAAGTTGACATAACAAACCTTACTCAGATATTTCAGACCGGAGACCTGGTGCTGCTGGATGGGACGAAAGGATATTTAATTCGCATGGATGAAACTGAAGGTCAGTAGAGTGAATCTGAGCTGGAGACCAGCGACTCGAGTACGGGGACATAAGGGTCGTCCCCATAGGGAGCAGCCATACTGGACGTTGAAGCGACTCCAATTACAAGCAAAATTATTAATAGCACTGGCAAATCAGGGAAATTTGTACACACTCACAAATAAACACGTTTAAGCTGGGATGACGTCTTACATGTTGCGTATAGTTCTACTTAATGAATATGATGCTAGTTTAGACTTATGCTTGAAATCAAGAAGGTCTTTGAATTCCAGAAAGAATGATCAACGCTGAAGGGAAATGCAGTAGAAGGAAATAAAGCATTGAAAAAACCTCATTAACCCTATTATTGCGTGTTCCGCTTAGATACCGGTATGTCAATACTTCTCCAAAGGGTAAAGCTGCATATAAAACAGCAGAATCTGACAATGAAAACGACTGCCAAAAATATGTTTGTGCTAGGAACCAGAGTCTGCAAACGACCTGTACCCAGAAAAATTCGGAACATAAAGAAAAGTTATTAACAGGAGTTTTGTACTCATTGGTGACGCATAAACAGTGAACAATTGCAACTGGGACATTTATTCGGTTCCATGACACCTTCAACCTGCCATTGTAGAGGATTTTGGCTCGAGAAAACTACATGCGACGGGGCAGTGTACCTAAATAATATAAAAATTGTAAATTCAAAAACACTTAATGGCCTCCATTTTGCGAAAATATCAATTTGAATATATCGTTCTCGAGCGGACAATGCGAAAACAGCAGAAAACTGCTTCTTTAGCAAAATTTCAAGCGATAACGTAACGAAAGTTACAATCGTGCAAAACATATGTGTATCAGTAGAAAGAATCAGCGTATTTGGAGCTGTATCAAACCAACAGTAACATTTAAAGGTAAATTTCAGTTATTCAATAAACAAAAGCGACAATCGCTGCCCGTAAAGCTAATACTAAGATAATATTTGAGTTAGGCAATAGTATAATGTAACTGACGAGTTAAGACGCTTAGGAATGACGATATTTTATTTAAGTATCTATTAAACAACAAAATAAAACCTAGTGTTGAAGATTTGAATATTTATTGCACACTCTGGTATTTTATACATTTCGTGCGCTTTATCCATGCAATATTCTACGAACCGTCACTGACCGAGTTCAGTTACTTTACATATTTATATATGTACACATAACACAATTATCATTTCGAGTAGTACCTCGTTACGCTATACACAGTACATCTGACAGTAATAATCTAGTTATAACTCTATTATGTTTCCATCTAGTTAATTTTCTATATTTGTTGACACGGCGATCAATGTCAAATTACAACTATCAATGTAAAATTTTCGAAATTAAAAGATTAGACGTCTACTCCTAGATGTTCATTTTGATAATCCATTATTTCAGCAATAAACCTCAGCGGGACGAATCGTTCAGGCAGCTGTTCGGGAGAACTCGATGTACTGTCGTAGGACAACACTGCAGGCTTGTCTGCGGGTTCAGACCTTACAGAAGAGGCATGGACCGCAAGATCCATCTCCTCACTGAACATTGCTTCATCCTTTAGTATACATTCATCGTACACGGTCTCAAGCTTCACGAAAATATCTTCTGCCTTTGTTAAGGCCCTCGACGCGTCATTACGGTGCTGCTCAATACTGAGAGCGTTTAACGAAGGGTCCTCTTCAAAAACAACTCTGGGGAACTCGCATAGACACAATTTGAGTTCGGCAGCGCATTCACAACGGGCATATGAATGCTCCGACCATACATCGTTGCTTTCAGTCATTCTTTTATCATTCTCTCTGGTTGTACACCAGCCTGGAACATGTGGAATGCTATGGAAAATATTAGCTAACTCGTTTTTTTCTGCGATACGGGGTACAGGGTTTTTAGTTTGGCTGCTCAGCCCACCTCCAAGTGTTATCGCATGCTCAAATAAGCACAGTGGATAGGCACCCCTCGAAAATAGCTTATTCCGCATTGGACACTGTTTGAGATGCCGTAGCAAACCGACCATATCCAGGCTTACACATTTCTTGAGTCGTCTGCTATCGAAGCATGCCGCACACTCAACGTTACGCCAATCAACGTTGGTTTTAAATCCGAAAAGCCTTTCCAATGGTAGGCCGTGGACAGCAAGATGGAAAACCACCTCAAGGGGATGAAGTAAAATAATCTCACCGCACAGACGACACTCGACTACCTCTGAAGGGAATGCCTCCACACGATGTGCCTTGTACTCAGTCAACATGGACATCTGGAATGGTCAATGATGGCACTATCTACAATTAAAATTGTACAATAAAGATTAAACAAAATAAATAAAAATTAAAGCAATTAAAAAACAAAGCCAATCACCAATTTACCAAATAATCATTAAATGTCTTTTCGAGGACTAGAAGTGACTAATTGTTCTCAACGTGCGATCCTGTAAATACATCTAAGTACTTTTCCTGCCTTCCACGTTTATATAGCTATTTTGTCATGGCGCTTTCGAGCTGTGATATAAAAAAAATGGATTGATGGGTTCCAAAATCCCACCTAACTTCAAAAATCTGAACTAAATACTGAGTGCCTTCGTTTTATGTACTTTTTAAGGTATTCCTTTCAGTATACGTCAAAATATTCTGCGCTACTGTGGACGCTTATTACATATGAATTTGTAAATTCAAGTAGTTCGACATAACAGACGAACAAAAGATAATTAGCGCTTCATGTACAATGCTGTTCTCGTATAAGTTCACCGCCTCCAAAATAGGATAGTATTGCAATTCTTCCTTATATATATATATATATATATATATATATATATATATATATATATATATATATAGGATAGTAACATACGCTATGGCTGTTCGTTTTTAATGGCATTTTCGCTAATTTCTTTACTGTCGGTTTAATTCCACATATTTCTGTTTCCTCTACCAGCGGTCCGTCATAATTTCATTGTATAATTAACAGAATTCGACGTCAGGTCCAGATTCTAAGTGAGAGAAGCGAATTTTCAATATTTGTTGAAAAGCTGTTGAAGCACATCATATTACTTGTGCAAAATACAGCAAATTTTGTCTAACTTAAAGAATTGCTTAAAGGACTCTTCTAAATTCAAAGATAAGATCTTGGACCTGCAGAATGTACCTTTATCGACCAGAGTGAGGTACATTCTACAGGTCCAGATTCTTCCGGAATCAGTAAGGACCTAGGATTATAAGCAACCAGCTTATTGGTAGATGAGCTAAGTTTAAACATTAGCATATTATCAGGCATATAGAATTTTATCAGAAAATATAAGCCTATTTTCCTTACAAAGTAAATTAGGTTTTGGAAAGTAAGCGGAAACCCAGATTTTTACTCAAAAAACACCATGGTTTGAATTTGATGGAACTGAAAGCGCCTTATATAATAGGAAACGCTTGAAAAGAGTCAGACGGCTAACAAGAGTCTATATAGCGCTTACATTGACCGAATAATATCTGCAAGACAAGGCAAAGTTGTCCTACCCTGCGATGACGCCAGGCCGGAGAAAGCAAGCACTATGGAAGCCGCCCACAAGAATTTGAGTGGGACGCTTTTTTGCACACACTATATTTCCCAGACTTTGCGTCTACAGATTATCATATCTCTTGACCATTGCCAAATGAACTTATTAACCGTACATCTGACAGTAGAGCGAGTCTTAAAAACTGCGTGGAATATCAGACCTGAAAACTTATGAGCAATAACATTTCAGTCGATTGAAAAATAATAAAAGGTCATGGAAAGTGACGGCGAATACATAATCAATGAAATTATTGTTAGAACTCGTGTGAAACGTCGCATTTTTATTAAGCAAAAAAATGTCCATTAATAAAGTTCCAACCCAACGCTAAGACCAATGCAAAGCAAACAGCCGTAGGCTCGCCTTCAGTCAGGACGAATTCGTCAATCAATGTCAATGAAATGTGGTTTATATTACACTTACCGCCCCCGAAGTGAATGCATCCTTGTAACCGACCTGGTGTAGGACGTCCAATAACGTCTCAAGGTCTGAGTCTTTTCCCTTTGGCCAGTAACCTGTTGAGCGTCTATTACGTAACAAGTGTTTACGGAAGCCGCCAGAAGGCACCTCAAAGGAGGGAAGCGGTGCGATCTTCGGGTATACTCGGTAGCGTCGACCATTGGCACGATTAAGTAAGACAAGGTCGCGCAAACATTTTGAGAACGGCTGGCCTGGTTCTTGAAGACACATAAACGTTAGCGCAGCGTACGGACCTATTGAGAATGTATGGCCCGGCATCTCGAAGGTTCGAATCGCATACATGATCCCTCGCGGTACCAACACCTACCAGGTCAACCAAACCGTTTAAAGTTATCGTTAGACTCTGTGTTAAAGTTCAACATTTAGGACACAGCGAAGCTTAAATAACTTAGTGATGACGTTCCATAGTATCAATCTTTGGTGCCGAAAGAAAGGTATAAAAAAGCTTGAGGAAAAGCATAATCTTAGAAATTTTCATTCGACACAAGAACATTATTTGAACAGTCATGTTTTATCTACTTACTTTCGGTGGGCGGTCGATTTTTTCCACTAGCTGCGGGTGAAACTGCTTCACGTGTTTCTCCAGTTCGGTGCAACGCAACACGAAGGACGAACCACAAAGGTCGCAGTACTGGGAGGGCGCGAATCGAACGTCCACTGCCTTGGCGATACCCTCTTGCTTTCTCCAGAACCGAAATACGCGAACCGAATAATGAGTTACTACAATATATACTTTCAAACAACACCAATATCCGGGTGGTGGCGTCGTCTAGACCGAAGAATCTGTCTTAGTCAGCCCATGTTATATGTCACGACCATTCAGTATAATCTGTAGAAGCCCTTCCATAGAAATTGCGACCCAGATCCTTATATGCTTATACGCATTGTCACTTTCATCTTTTCCTTTTTATTCTAGGCGTTTAAGGGTTATTACATTCTATTCATCTAGTACTAATCGTACTTGCAGGAACTTTACTGCGGACCTTTTATGCTTGGAATGATTCAAGCATCACTTCCGTGCTCAGCTATCGCCCTATTTAACAGGTGTTAGGAATTACCTTCTAGTATTGCCTCAAAAACTGGCGGGTCGCACTTTATTTTTTAGTATAAGATTTGGAGCGGATTTATGGGAAATGAATTAAAAAAAAACAAAATAATGAGAAAGGCTGTATCTATGTTTACTAAATATTCAAAGTGTTATCCATTAATTAGTTTAAAATTTACTTAAAGATCTTATATATGAAACAAAAAATTTCAACTATTGGTATCTGGTATTTTCGCATATAGAAGCCTGTAGTGTATCTTGTATATTGCCATTTTTGATGTTTTACTTTGCTTTGTTTTCTCTCAGTACTTATCCAGGGCGCTAGTCCACGGAATGAGCGCAAAATGCCAACGTAGTTCGATGTAAAGGGCTAATATTTGTATGTTTCGAATTCTGCGACCAGCTGCTCCAAATGGTTGGCTACCAGTACGATGTCTTCATACCTTATTCATCTTTCGATTCGAGGTTTACTGTCGGTTCTACTGACGTTACGCAGTCCTTCGGACAGCTGGCGTGTTCCAGCACAGAACGAAGAGCGTCTGTCTACGCTTGGTTTCAGACCTAGACTACCTCACGCATCTCTAGACTTAATAGGCAAACATGTTATCACTACAAGAGCTGGCAAAATTTTTATCGTGACATTGTATAAACCATTGCTTTCAATTCGGGGTAACTCCGCTTTCACAGAAATTAGTTTGAATTCAATACCTGAGTCATATGCAATTATCAATTTCGAGAAAAACCGAGTTTCTTAGGGCTCGGTTTAGTACACACTACCTATTCGTTGAGCCTGCCATTCCAAACAATATTACAAAACTGGGACAGTGTCGCAAAGCCAACAGTATTTGTCGAAGGTTAAGTTGTCCAAAACTAATACCACTATATGGGGCAATTTCGAGTAGCCTCATAAAGCATTGTCAATGTATGCAGTTAATTTCTACTACAGCTAGACTCACCGAAAAAAAAAAAATCTTCGTCATAATTTGTTAGCCTGAGAATCTAAAGTGTTGCTACGATTTAGGAACTTAGGATTATACCTGTAATACACACTAAGTTGTAATATATCCTGAGTTATAATATATTTTAAACTATAATATATTCTAAGTTATGATATATTCTAAACTGCTTCTCTTCTCCGTATGCTATTCGTAGGAAAGATCAGTGATAGCTGGTGGCGCCAAGATCGCTAAGCTGGAGTTTAAGAGCACTGTTGCGGCGCTGCTTATTTTCTCACAGTGGCGGTAACAGGAGACTCCACAGAAATCCATGTATGCCATAGGAGCTGTAGCGCATAGCGCAGTTACGTTACCTGCTAAACTTCGGCTATAATTCGAGAATCCACGCTTAGATGGCTGTGCATTGGCTATATGTAAAAACACCCACTTTGAACAGACATAGGCAAAAATCAAAATCGTGCTCAAATAGTGTTTGTGGAGATTTGGAAAAACATTGGACTACATCGTCTTCGTTTTGATTTCGTCTGCTCGTCGTCTGTCATGTCACTATTTGAACTGTCTACTGCCGTAATTCGCAGAAACAGATATGAAATTTCTCTTTTTTTTCAGCGGGAAAAAACAGACCCAGATTGGATGCATAACTTCTCTCGGTTGGCAGAAAACTTAAAATGTATTGGACGCCTACGCCGTCTTTCCTTGCGCTGACGGTTTGCGCGTATCGGGTCAGGGTTGAATTGGCAAGTAAGAACTAGAGCAGAGATGCCATTGACGGCACACAGAGAAATCTTATAGATAACCAACTGCGTACGACAACAAAGTTAGTGCTAAAAAAAAACCAACAAAATAAGTAACTTAAGTGATTTGATTTGATCGACACTGTTCTACTCTAAATATTTTTACGGAGCACATTGCAAGCGTAACATCACTTACCCATGATACAGGGAGTCTGTCATTTTCATAGCAAGCAACTACAGACTGGAGTGTTCGGTGAAAGTTTTCTTCACTTATAGTCTGAGACTGATTGTCTTCAGATATGGTACTCGATGGGTCAAGGGAGGCTGCTTCTTCATGACGTGAAGTGGTGAACGATCTATCAATCATTGTCGAAGACATTTTACAGTCATTATCTGATGCCCGCATTCGGTGAGAAGACAATGAAATTTTCCGATTCTTACCACATACACGATTAATTCTAGGCAGTTGACTGGATGTTTCGGTTGTGGCACACCGGTCTCGTCGTTCCAAAACTGCTTTTTTTTTTACGTGGTTTTTGAAAACCCGTCGGCACTGCCTAGCCGTTTTTAAACTTTGCGGCTGAAAAACGTTCTGAGTGTCTCTTTGCCGTAGAAAACGATGTCGACTAGTTTTTGGCGACATTCTGAGTCATCAGCGAGTGTTCCAGATTAATAGGCAAGCAAAATGGCACAACTACTTTCTGCTTTCCAATCAAGTATTTACGCAGTTAGTACCCCAAAATCTCAAATCCTTCTGCTAGTGAATGAAAATATTTTGATAACTCTAACGTCATCGACCGCTATGCAAAGTGCCGCAGAGAACAGCTCCACCAAAGCTGTTTACTTTTTAATCGCTAGGACTGTTGTCGTATTATGTCCGTTAAAGGAACACGCCAAGCTTCCATTAATTTCGCCTTCAAACGTTCTGTTCACGTATTCGCGCGGATTTCCGCGATTCGATAATAAAATTATAAATTTATATCGATGCTTTTGTAATAATATTCGTTATTTACTATGGGTATACATGGTGGAGTCGTCCGCTAAGTTGCGAGGCAGGGAGCTTGCGGTAGTAAAGTTCTCCGCAAATTTCATTAATCCACGGAACGCGGGCTTCCGTATTTCTCGCTTCAAGGTTTTTACACAGACATGTTCCCGATTTTGTTATAAAGTATCACCAAATGACACTACTATGTTATCTAACGATTATTTTATTTTTACTAAAAATGTTGCTGATAGAACTATAATCAAATTTTAATCATGAAAGGATTTTTTCTAGATTATATTACTTTTCATATAATAGTGCAAATCGATTATACTTAATCGATCACAATACGATCGTAACAATCATTTGCATTATATTTATGTGCTTGAAAGATAAATACCATATAAGTTCTTACATCTTAAACGAATTCATATAGTGGCTCAATTTCACCGCAATATGGTTACTTATGCTGCGAAATTATACGTGCAGATAACCTACCCAATTAGTTCATATTATTTAAAAAGAGATTATTGTGGAAAGCAAACTTCCTAGCGAATGCTGCTTAATATGTATTTTAGCCGCGAAAACCTTGCACTTCATATCTAATAGAGGAGGTACAACTATAGAATATGTTTCTTCTATTCTAATATGCGCTTCAACAGTGTAAAACACAATCTTAGAAGATAAAATCATTGTCAAGCGATTTAAGCTTAAAGAAACCTCTGCTAAGGACTATATTGTTAGTTAGAATATATAATAGGAAAATAAAATAGGATAATCATATGTAAAAATATCCAAGTAAGTTTTATATAGTGTACTGGAAAATCGATAAATATTCTTTTGCACGCAGGATAAATGTATGTAAGTTATTAAATCCAATATTCTTCAACCAAACAACCTTATTTATTGTACTTCACTTATATTTCAATTACCCCTTAAAGGTTATGTATAATAAACGTCGTATCAAGACATGTTCCTAAGCGTTCCTTTCGACTAACAACATCCTGCGAATGAAAACTTCTAGCAAGGAGTCAGAAAATTTGATAGCAGAAAATTATATTATTTTCTAGCTAGTCTTTTAAATGAGGATGCGGGATATCGGAGTTAAAAAAAAGAGCAAGCTAATAAAATCAATAGACCAAGGCTGAGCTGATGAGCGTTACTGATCGTTTTAAAACATTGGCTGTGAAGCAGACCGTTGTATCACTTGATAGTTCTAAATGAGGCATTCGACAAGTATTCGTGAATATCATCGACCTTCCACGTAATGGTGCATTGATGCAAACCTTCGCTGATACAAAAGGCCGCGGAAGATGAAGTCAAGTACGACCATGTTTTTATTCAAGAGTTATTGTCTAGCAGTTCTGCTACAAGTGCAGTGTTGCGTATATCGACTTAGGTTTGCAATGAGCCCTCCAAAGATTTCTGTATAATGTAGGGAGTTATTCTTCGATTAATACCAAAGGAATATTTTTGCCCTCAGCGTAATGAAGAATTGACGACTTTTAGGGCAGGTATTTGACATTTAAGAATCTTGGTTTAAACCGATAAAATAAAAGTATCCCCTTAAACTTAAGATTTGAAGAGCCGTCTCTATACCTAGCGTTTAAAAATCTTTATTTAAGCTTAACATGTAAGCACATTGAGTTAAACTTAGCGTTTAAGAATCTCAAGTTAACGTTATTGTAAGAATCTTAACTCTAGAAGTGAACAATTTCGGTTTTTAAACGTAGGAATAAAGAATTTCAAGTTAAGCCAGTTATCTAATAATGTTGGATCCATTTTCCATAATGCAACTCATTCTGTCTCGATTTGAAATACCACATTATATGAACGTGGTGTATGCTTTCCTTTACTCCAATTTAAGGCTTGACACCTCTGTGGTGAATAACGTATGGGCATTTGCACTTCCAGTTTATAATGACGTCTTTCTACGGCGTGTTAGCGGTAAAGGGCTAAGCAAACTCATCAGGTCGAAGCTGTGCGTTGACAATCCGCATGTATGTGCTGGTTTCCCTTTTCTGTTGAGCGACTAAGGGGAATTCACTGTGCTGACAGGACTTCACCGCTAAGGTTTTAATCTGGTATTGTGTAACCCTTAGTAACTAAATCCTGGCCATCATTTTTTGAGCCTCTATTCGAATTCTATGTACTAGTTTTCGAATTGATATAGAAGCATTAAAAGAAGAATGGGCCAGATATATTCGACAATGATTAAACAAACATGTTGATTTCTATTTGATTTGGTCCACGCAGTCTTTTGCGGTAAGCAACAATATGACTCTGGTGGGAAATTGTGCTTTTCTCGAAGAAGTCATTTACAATATGATGGATTTTATTTGTCGTAAAAACATAAAAATGAACACAGAAGCGATCGTATTCGTCTATGGATTAAATATACGAAGCGTCACGACAAAGCGTTACTCGTATTATATTCAGACGCAACTTCTTTGAGTTATACATCGAGTTTTGTTCCCGTGGTAATGTGCTTACCTACTAAACATTAGGATAGGTGGTAGCCCAAGTGTCAATCCGAATGTAAACACATTTCGTTTCGTGCTGGGAGTTAGCCGTGTGAAGCGACGCTCAACGGCTTGAGTACCAGACGTAAACTCGAAACATTCATTTTATATATTAGGTTCGCTTGACACTGTATGAATAGCTTTAGAATATTTTTAGAATATTTGAATATGATGAAGATCATTTTCTTAATTTGTTGAGCAATTTAAAATCATTGCCGAATAGTGTCTTTAAAGTATCGTTGTATGCGGGTCCATTAAAATCAACTTCACATTTACTCTACATATATACTATATGTTTATAGTATACCAGAGTCCTGCCTCTGAGTAGTCCTATGTTACACACTGAGGATGCATAGGTTAGAATCAGCGCTACGTAACGATTGAAAAAACTGTAAATACTACTCAGATCTAACAATAACAAATGGCAAAAAGGTTGTCCAGTTCGTACTATTAAAACTGCGCGGTACTGTGCAGTACTGCGTGTTGATATATTTAAGATTCGAATTTAGCTCAAATGTCCATTGAGGAACACCGATTGAGCGCAACTTGCAAATTTCGGAATCCGTCCGCTGTTGATAGTGAACCATACCCCTTTACATTAGTATTTAGCGTAGTTCGTATTTTGGAAGCTAAAATACTAAGAGTATTTACATACAGCCTGTAGTGGCTTGTCACTGATCGTAGGTTACCTGTGGCGTACAAGCAACGGCATGCCACTTTTCTCGCTTTCCGAGTCCTGAACACAAAATCTACGAGCTATTTAATTTGACGAGTCGTTTCTGCATTCTATGTTTATTGCTTCTCCTGACGAAGACCCTAGGTAGAAATTTGATTCCGAGTTGTTCTTTAATCGTTGCCACATCTTTGTGAATCATAACAGAAGTGGCGATATTGTGCACAATAATCATAGCAGCGATTAAAAAACTATTTTGTCTAACCCATAAATATCACTTACTTTGCCACAGTTTAAACAACTCCGCTAAATAACTGATGTTCGACACAATTCATGTGAAAATACAACATGGTAAGGAGTCACAAATATTAGATTTACTGGCAACAACGCTTACTTATCGAATTTAAATTTGCGCGCCGCTTATCGCAAATCTTTGTGACTGTGCCCGCGGGTTCGTCCTCTCCACCTTTCATTTTCGCTGGTTCCGGTCTAAACGAACTTTTGCCTATCAGCTGGCTGACTCTTGCGGACAAAATGACAACATTTGATTTTTGATACGCGACGTCTGTTTAACTTGAGTAAACTTTTTCTAAGTAAAAGTGGATTTATTACATAGGCAATTATTATATGTTAGTAGTAACCGAGATACTGATATATATTGTTTGCTATACTGCCGTTATACGTTTTGTATTGTCCTGTGGATTGTGTAATCATATTTTATGGCGGGACTGTTAAAATGGTCGCGCACACTAGTTTGGGTTCATTTGAACCGGCGGTTTGTAGCTTCCACTACAGAAGCACAAGTTCCTCCTGGTGGTCAGAGGTTTGAAAACATTGACACGATAAACGAAATGGCCGGTAAGTGCCCCACACTCATTCGTTACTGTCTCCAACCAATAAGCGATCGAAAAATACCGACAGCCAATTCTTGTTCGGCTAAACGGGGTGTTGACTTGTAGCTCTATGTAGACTTGTGGAATAAAAGTCACTAGCAATGAAATAGGCTCTACTGTATTAGATTTCACAAGAAACCGTTTTCAGTATTGCGTCGTACATATATGCGTGATAATAGCGACATAACTTGACCGTTTTAGAAGCGGCGAGCAATATCCGCTGGGTTGAATGTGAATACGAAGACCCTGCGACATCAGGCGAATATCGAACTCCACGTTATCCAGGCCACTACCCCACTTCAAGTTTCCAGAAAGGTCTTCTTGCCATCGGGTCGGCTTTGGTGTCCATCACGGACGTCTATAGAGCGGGTCAGCGATATACTTTGTTGATAAACTTTTTGTTGGTATCAATCAATAAATTAATTAAAGTTAATTGACAAATAGAAAACGATCTCCAAAAGAACAGAGTGAATGGGTGTAGGCTGTTAGCTTTACGGTTCTTATCTATTAATTTCAAGATCCTATTAGAGAAAAGTAAATCGTTTCAAGGGACTATGCATAGATTTGCAAATATTATATACAAATATGAAGTCCTTTTTAGGTATTTTTTAGATATATATTATTTAATATATTAGTTCATGCGCATAAGGCTCCACATTCGGACTAACGGCTACCGATTTAGTTGAACCACTTGATTTTTTATCGCTTAGATATGATTGCATGTTTCGGTGAGGTGACGGGTCACTGCGGCTTCGAGTATATGTTGGGTCAGATGAAAGCTTCGAAGGAAGGTCGACGGATTTTAGCCCAACAGCCACGGATAAACACCCAAACTGTTGATTATCCCGCACTTCTACGGATGCCGACAAACACACTTGGATACACCTACGCCAAATTCATGCAGGACAATGTACGTAATGTAAACTCTCAAAGCCTGGGGAAGATATTTTCAGAAATGGGCAGTTGCATTGGGATTTCCATAATGCGGTTTAAGATGCTATGGAAATTCTGGCACCATAGAACACTATAGGTAAATTGCATAAGAGGGGGCTTTAGCAGCATTTACTCATATGCATGGGAATGTCTTGGTGACTGTCGGGGATATCAGTAGAAAATATGTAGGTGAAGGAATAAACTGGAACCTTTGTGCAGAAAAGTTATATGCATATTCTTACATCTAAGATCGTCTAAGGTTTTTTTGGCCAAGCAGATACATTTCGACGGCCTGAGGTAATCTGAGATTGGTATAGCCATATCTAAAAGTGTTAGTCTTCTCAAAAACGTGGGCAGAAAAACGAAACATTTTTTTGGATTTTCAGGTCAAGCCAGAGCCCATTTGAGCAATCTTCGTCTCGAGAAACCACTGTTGGTCAATAATTAGTGATTGGATTAAATTTAGAACGTAATCGATGTCGGCTGGGATTTGGGACTTTACATTAGGAATATATAGTATTATCACATTCCGTCTTTAGCTATGAAGGTAGAAGAAAAAAACTTTCAAAATTATAAAAGTAGAGGAAAAGAGAGAGAAATGGACACTGTTGAGTTCATTAATGCGGTTTAGTAGAGAAACGGCGCACTTGAAGATTAGGGCTAGTTAGGGCCCCATTTCAAGAAGGGAAAAAGAGTGAATGAAACAAGCGTGTCTCTTTCTGTTTAGTTGCCAGCTGAACTGTTTATATAATTTTGCTGGAGTCTACATGTAATTTGTACCGCAACATAATAGATACGAACGGAGGAGGCATTTTTCTCTAAATTCATCTCATTTCACTAAATTTTTCTATGATTCTATGAATGAACATATTCATAAATAAACGATAGAATAAAACAAGTGACGCTTTCGACTGAAACTTTTGGTAATATTTTAGTCGCGAACTGTTTGAGGATGGTGAAAGATGTCTTGTGTTTTCTGATGTAATTTTCTTTATGTACAATCATTGCGTACTACTGTGTGTTGCAGAAAATCAGTGCCGACGATCGCTCCCCGGTACATTTCGTTGATGACCCACAACTAGCGTACGTAGCACAACGCTACCGAGAAGTTCACGATCTTTTCCATGCCATGATGGCGATGCCGACAACAATGCTTGGAGAGGTAATACAATAAATTACTTCTTCTCAAATAAATAATCTACTTCATAATACGGCAAATGACACTGAGTGCTAATATGAGCTTCTCTAATGTTTGCTGAAGTTGATAAACGAGATAATGTTATAGTCTTGTGAGTTGTAAATAGGGGAGATCTTGATGGAATAGAGAGAAGTATCTTCACTAACATTAGGGGATGGAAGAGTCAAAAGATTTGTGCAGTTTACTAACTAAGAGACGCATAATGTTTTTTAATCTTACTCATTTACAAGGTTACTGTGAAGTGGGTTGAAGCCTTCCAAACAAGATTACCCATGGCTGGCACCGCTGGCCTGTTCGGGGCCATCCGCCTAAAGCCAAAGTAAGAAGCATTTATTCTATTTTAAAAGACAAGCACAACTGAAAAAGATGCACAGAATAAGACACACTTTAAAGAAGAAATCGAAAGAGTAAAGCAAAACAGTGCTTAATTGTGTAGAGAACTTACTTACTACTTAGCCATTACTGTGATAGAAATAATTTTACTAAACTTTTATAAAAATTACCTATTTTGGCATCTCGATTACGAATATTTTCTCCAAGAAGTATCTACCGACCCGTCGAATTGAGCCTTCGTAAGTTGGCATAGATACATTTCGTCTCGCGTTGATAACCAGCCGTCTAAATCAAATTTCATATCGATGTAATACGGAATACACAATATAGCTTGGAAGACCAATATGCCTGGAAGGAGGTACCATTTTTACACCAGACATGATAAATATGTCAGAGCGTGTCATCTGGCGGCAGGTAATTACTTGTATAGAATAACCAGCAAGAGATGACAACTCGCCAGTAGGTTTTTCATTTGTTCTCCTACGACACTCTCGATAACAAACGTAAGAATCAATTATTGCATCTAATTTACTATTATAATGTTGCACGCAGGCATCGTCAGCTATATATCACCAAATATCTGCCGTGGGCTTTGCAGACGGGCTTCGAGTCAAAGCCGTTTATGCCAGTTTACTTTGAGGAACGATGGACCCAAGATATTGAGGATTTGCGACGCGAACTCTGCATACCGCCACCGCCTAGCCTTTTTGCTTGAGGAGAGTAACGCGCTTTAGTGAGGAAAAAGTAACTAGCGATATCTAACCTAGTACTGAATCAGATAGTTGACGGATGATAAAATCTGATTCATATAAATAGCCTAGGGCTAATAAGGGCAATTGCTGAAGTCCTAATTATATTTAAAGTAGTAGCGTATCGAACATTGTTGAAAAGTAGGTAAATCGTTATTTTTTATTCCATCATCAGCGCTTGGCTTGTTCTCTATTCCAATGTTTAGATATGTGTTACGTTAGTGTTAGCTATACGTACATGAACGTAGAGTTACAAAATGTTTTTTCCTTTTTACTTCTGTCATAACTAGTTCAAACCAACTTGTGTTCAGCAGGACATTTTTAACCGTCTCAACACAGCATCCGATAAATGCTCGGCCTGTTCTTACCAATATACGAATATTAGTATATAATACAATAAAATAGTGCAGTAATCTAGCACAGTAAAGGCAAAATTAAAAAACATCTATTTGTACTAAGAGCACGACTTTATTTAACTCTCGCCTTTTTGTCGTTCGAACTCTTTCCTTTTAGATACACTTTCGTTATTTTTCGAAAGATTAAATTTGCCCTCGGCGACTGGTGGGGGCTTCCTTAGAGATTTGATGTTTCTTCTCTTTTACTTTTAGCTTTATCATTGTACAGTAGCTCATACTATCTGCTATATTCACAGTTTATATACAAACGTAAAACATAGAGCAAAAAATACGAGTGTATAGTTGCCCTTTTTCTACGACTGAAGGAGATACAATCATAACATTCAAAATTTGATAATGCGTCGTGGTTAGCACGCCTTCTAAGGAAATACTGATAATGTATTAATACAGTTTTGAGGGAAACTGGCCTTTGATAATCTAAGTAACCTGTGCTTTTGCATCGATACTATTTTGCTCTAAGGACAATTCTCAGACAATCGGTGGCGACAACTTCCTTCTCCGACACCGAAATGCATAATTTAATTGTTTCCGTGTCATGCTCTATGTTTAATTTTTCAGACTCAGCGCTCATACTGTGGTCACTCATTCCTCGTTGTATACCTCATTTACTTCTTCATTTATTCAATTACTGCCTTCCTAGTTCTCTCGATATTTTCGTGTTTTTAAAAAAAATACGCTATGGGTGGAAAGGAAAATTAAGTTCATTTTGAATAAAATTCAGCTATTTAGAGAAGATTTGTACGAACTAAGCTGCCTCACGTCACTTGTTCAGAACTCCTCCATTTCATAAAATGCAGACTGTCAAATTAAAAAATCAATGTTGTTTTGTTATATATTACTTGTCCTGTAACATAGGTGACCAGATCGGTATATTTTTGGTTTCTAGTTTTAAAATTTTTCTAGTTCCTGAAAATGTTATTTATAAAACAAAAGCTTCTAGTATTTTGTGGCTCGCGGTCGCGAAGGTTTTAGCCCCAGAGTTTATTTTATAGTAACGGTTATCCGATCCCGATATCAATAGATACAGAATTCATAATGATGTATGAACAGTTTATCACAACATTTTATACGGTAAACTACGCGATAAAACTTTGCAACAGATCGAACTTCAGAAAACATTAGGTGAAATATAATCCATAAAAGAAATATAGACAATCCCTATATAGCATACATCCTGCGCATTTGAATTTTAGGTTTTAGTTTTTTTCGTACAGTTAATGGCGTTCAATCGTACAGCATACCTATCGTATGACTACGCTAAAAGGTTCACTCGATTGGTCCACCATCTTAGATTCAGTGAGTCGTTCATGTTGTTTTGCTTCTGATTTTCAGAACTTATATTTATATGAAAATTTCGGCTACAAAAGCACCGGTATCAACAAGCTGCAATCGCTCACCCATCAAAAATTTTCGTGCTCAAAGGTATATAATACACGTAGCAAAATTAGTAAAAATTGTCGCGGGGCAGACAGCTGTTCCAGCACTCAGTCCTGTTGCAACGCAAATCTCGTTGTAGCAATAGGATAATTATTACAACGCTTTTTCTTCACCCGTAACTGTACATGTATATAAACCTATTGGCGTAGCACACAAATATGCAGAATTCTCATAAACATTTATTTTACTAGGTGGAAGTTAGTTTTAATGCTAAAACCTGCTCCACCCCCAATAAAACCATTTGTTTGATTGTTTGTCGTCTATTGTTCCGACTGCTATTGAGGGTGCACCGGCTCCATTGCATCATTGCAGAAAAGACAACAAATACATTAAGTGAAGTTGTGTAACTATAGTAAGATATTGCCAAATTATGGTAAGATTAAGGTGATACTGTTGTCAAATTTGATTAGAGCACTACACTACCTATTGAAATGCTGTTGTTCAGTTTGTCTCTATTTAACCTGTTCTGTGAAACGAATGCACAAGAGCTACTCATAATGGGAAACAACAGAATCAACGTGCGAGCCATTCTTTTCATCGCTATATTGTTCGACAGAGAGCGGGGTCACAAGATCACAACAAACTTAAAAAAAAAAGTGATTAAGAGTTTCAGTCAAAAAACACTTTAAATGTGGTCCAAACACAAGAGGAAATGTAGTGAATAATTTCTTGAAGGACAGTAGAACCAACCTCTAATTGGATTGGTATCCGTTAGTTAATCATACCAGCTTTGTTGAATTCGCAGTGTAAAAAAGTAAAACCACATGCAAAGGACCGCACACATTTTGCATTATCAAGTAGAAACATGCGCAGCACTTTTGCTAGAACTATAATAAATATAGCTAAAAGTGTTTATACACATGTAAAAAATACAAAGCCACGCAAGACTCATCGCCATATTTTCTAGGTATTCGGATCATAGAAACAGTTACTGTATGAATGTATTTTTGAATTCTTGATTGAATGTAGCTAAATATTGGGTATAATTCCGATTGATGTATATATATGTATACATATAACAAAAATGTTTCTGAACCAAATAGAAGAGGGCATGTTACAATTATTTAATTCAAAGACAAATTTTAAAGTATGTTGCTCTATAACAACGAGCAGTGCATTTTGGCGTACAAACTTACATCCTCACGAACAACAATTCCGGGTAAAACCTGCCCGAAATGACACTCACGCTCACGCAGCTGTCCTTCGAGTTCGAATAAAGTCAGTGATATTTTTTTCGACCAGTTATTACTGCAAAATCGAGCTTTTTTTTTGTCAAGTGTCTTCTAGCATTCGAAACAATTTGAAAAGAGCGGAGCGTCTGCTTTGTTTGTTTGAGATGAATTGGCAGGTAAATTGACGCCGAGCCCCGTTGTTCAAAATTATTCACATTCATGATATTTGCATTGAATTAGTTTAGCCAACTAGCGATAGATTCCTATTTAGAATAGTTGAATTTGCAACGCACATGCAGTACCATAAATATCGACACAAATTCCACAACGCATTGTGGGCGGCCGGGGTAGAGGACACCGATTTTGAAACTATGATTTGTCATTTGACGTTGCGCCGTTCAGGGGAGGCATGCAAATTGCACTCGAATGCGCGCACGAAAAACGCGATTACCTACATATCGTTAGCCCCATCATGGTCTAAACGGATGTTTGTCGAGCAATTACATGTCGACCAATTAAAACTTCTACGTGATGCGTCCGTGTGTAGACATAAATGATGAGTTCCGCGATTCCTAGCTTTGTAGCTTTCTTCCATGGTTCGTTTAGTTTTAACTGCTTTATGGTTTATTCTATTGAATAACGGTTCACTCATTTATTCCCTCTTTCACCTAGCGGCTCAAGGGACTAGCATAGGAAAAATTGCATGAAGGTCAATGACAGTTTTAGCGACGGTTTCACTGGAACGGTATCAGCTAAGGGGAGCTGATAAGGTTACCATTTCCCTGTTCGTCCCAGGGTGAGTTATTTTTTGCGCAGTTTTGAT
Source organism: Varroa destructor (assembly GCF_002443255.2). NCBI lineage: Eukaryota > Metazoa > Arthropoda > Arachnida > Mesostigmata > Varroidae > Varroa > Varroa destructor. The sequence goes on along the minus strand of NW_019211454.1, from coordinate 7,936,247 downwards.
TTGTCTGATCGTTATGGAAGTGGACGAAATCGTCAAATATCGAGGGCCACGCCTCCGACTCATCGTACGTCGACAGATCATAGGCGAATCGTCGGAGCAGAATGAGGAACAGGTTCCAAGTATCGCGCGAAATCAAATCGATTTGATCCGAATGCAATTCTAAAAATTCTAGCCACTTGTACACCAAAGCCGGCATATGGGGCTGCTGAAACACAATACTCCACAGCTGTTTGGCCATATCGAGTGATAGCTGGTTCTTGTTTTGGGCTTGCTGTGCTTGTTGGGCGTTGCATATCGCTGCAGTATCTTCACTGGGCGCGAACGAGAAGACCCATTTATACAAACTAGCAAAGTGTTCATCATCGTTCAATGGCTGGAATTCGCTGACCACTCGGTTAAGGGCCGGTACCAGTGACGGAATGGAATCGACGCATAAGGAAGACAACCCTGCATAAATGAAATGCAGATGACAGAACAAGAAATATTTAGGTTAAAAAATTACGATTCTGAACAACATCTTTTTAACTAGTTTAAAAAAGCCGTTGACAGGTTGCACAGTAAAAATCGTTAACTTATTTTCAAGTTTAGAGTCATTATCCCGTCCCATTATTGAAACTATGATTTCCCAAAAATCGCGCAAATTTTTTCTTCGTTGCGAACTGTACATTTTTTTCTTGTATGTAGCAATCAAGGTTTTCCTTTGTTTAGAGAATGCACTATGGTTTCACACATTACACCTGTTTCTATATCGACTATGTCGCGAATCCGTCCCAAATACTAAGTCAAACATTAACTTTCCTATTTTAAACAGAGTAACTTCTTGCTCAAGTTTAACAACACGATAAATTTAATTCAGTCATTATACAATTAAGTGTTAATATCATAAATATTATCGTATTTTCAATAGATGCACCGTTGTTTCCGTACCTTCAATAAATTCGCTCTTCGTGAACTGGCACATCACCTCAGCTTTACATTTCCATGCGAATACCAAAATCCGGAAGTCCTCAGCTGAGATGTCGAGATCTTTACAAAATTGGCTGATTCCTGAGCATACGACGGACAAATATGTTTAGGTTTACACGTTAAGAAAGTCATACAAAGAGATCGATTATTTTGTGTATTTGCAATGCAACAGACCCGATGCTATGTGTAGTATTAATATATCACGATTAACAATTAAACCAGTGTTGTTAAGAACTATGATAAAGATAAGACAAGAGAGACTTGTTTGTGCAGACGCGGATAAAGGTAAATACGTAGTCTCAGCACAACCTTTTCTAGTTTGCGGCGCCTATGCGCAGCCATGACAACATTAACTTGCGGTTAATTGTACTTGTAAAGTAGCCTTCTCCAACAAACGGATTTATCTTTTTGTATTTATTGGCATCAAGATACTAGATCAAATCGCAAAGCGTTACAACTTTTCCCCCAAACAACTCGCCTTCCCTGGCCATTTCATAAGTAATTTTGAATACTACTACCTTTGAGATCACCCAGCAATACCGGAAAAAATATGTATATCTTTCTTTTATGATAAAGGCAAGACTGTTAAGACTATACACCAAGTTTGCTCACTTCTTCAGAAAATACCAAAGTAGACATTACTGAAACATTCTACGGTAGTCAGCTAAAATATTACTCAACATAAATTGAGTATGGCAGCTAAGTAGATCATTTAATCTAAACTTAAATCAGGCATTGTACAACAAATCAAGCAGAGATACCTTTAAGTACTAACTAATGTATCGGTTTGAGGGGCAAAGTCTTTAATTTAAAGTGACCAGGAATCTCTACTTCTGTACACGCTCATAAATTCGTAAGAACAGTTATTTACTAGAGAATTGCCAATTTTTTATTTTAAATACTTAAGTACTGTGACATATATCTGCATAATCTTACCGTTTGCGTCCATTATATCACTGTCAGGCTCCTTGTACTTTTCAAATAATAAGGCAATTTTATCCATATTGTACGAATATCTGAAATAATGTTGTTTTCATGATATTAACTAACCAAATTTTCTACACATATACTTTTTACATGGATTGTTCAACACAATAATCTTACTCAGCATCGAACTAATAGTCAATGGATTAGAAAATAGTATCCTAAAGGTCCTTCATATAGCAGTTGGACTGAATAGATGCAACAGTATGATCTGTCTGATAATGCTAACGAAGCTTATTGTTTACGATCGAAAGAGTGTGCAGCTTATTTCTCTTAAAAAAGTTTGTAAATATATATGTATATATAGTATATATAAAGTAACAGGTCATAACGTTGATTGCTACTCTCTTCCAGAATGTGATTAATTGGTAATAACGAATATAATAATCTTCGTATAATTATTATTTGAAAAACGATATTTTAAAATGCTATTAAAAGTATAAAAACCTAGCAAAAGTACAAAGGCAACAACCTACGCAGTGTACAATTAATTGGGTACAAGATAAGTTTAAGGCGCATTAAACTGTAAGAAAGTTCAAAGACAACGTAGCGGAAGAAGAGAAATTTCGAAAAAATTCATCAGCTAAAAAATGCACTTAAAAATTAAAATGAGCTAATTCTAAAAATCTGTGAGAGAATCAAATAACCTGAGCTTGCCGTTAACAAATCACGTGTTCATCGTAATTTAAGACATTGTAAAAGAGAAGTTAGATAACCACGATGGTACAGGCTGTCAATGCAGAGATCTGGACCGTAGATAATAATTTCGCGATATGTACTCCAAAGAAAATGCAAGCAAGATCCAGTTTTCGGAAAGATCATTTGAAGCTATATGGTCACCTCCAAGTGAAATGGCACAATTTAGCGACATAACTACGCTTAATGGACAACCGTAAATCGGCGTCCTACGCAAGAACTGCATGTTAATTTACCAGGAATTTCAGTCTGATGCGACATTTCAAGCAAACGAGCCATTGTTTTTTGATAGTATAATGACTAGTACCAATTACTTGAATTTACTGCAAGGATCTCTTAGCGTAGATTTGATAGCACTTTAGTGACAATGGGAAATTCTTGGTGATACTTGGGATATATCTTGATGATAACCTCATATGTTGGGTTCGACAAAGATTTCCTATAATAGATGGGTTGGTCAAAGGTTTCCCATAAAAGACCCTATCCGTTTCCCAGACCTGATATTACCTGCCTTTTTCATAGGGATACCTTAAGATAAACTCTACGTTACAGAAGCGACGACACTGGAACATCTAAAAAGCCACAATCGAGCAATGAAACAGAGCAAACAATAAATACCTTTTGGCTATGTGACTACTGGACGTTACAGCGGCAGGATGATTATCATTTGATGAGGCAGTTCCCTTAAACAGTTTTGTAGGAGGCAGTGCGCGTCGACAATGGCCTAGACTTCCGTCACAGGGTTCTTCTCGATAGTCCATAGGCTGAAAGGGAATAGCGGCAGTCTGTTTTTAGAGGGTGACTATTCAACGGCGAAACTAACTATATTGAATGATGAGCAGTGTAATAGCAACGAGTACGGTATGGCATATGGTGTAACATGAGCATTTAATTCGTTTACGTTTATTAAGAGTTTGCGGGCAAGGAGCGGCTCAACATACATAGCACTGAATAAATTGTACAGATGATGTAAACAAAAAAGGCAATCCGCCCCATTCAGTAAAGATGGCAGTGATATGATTCTGCGACAAAAGTTTTACTGTCGGCAGCATGAGGTACCTTGGACTTATCAAGCTGAAAGAGTAACTGTTCATACACGTAAGAAACTTGGGGTTTAAGCAAATGTTAGATTGAGAAAGCACAACCCTTTCTGTGGAGTGTTTCATTCTATATACAGACGTTCTGAGACGTCCACAGAGATGTCGAAAGATCCTTCCCTCTACAATGTGCCTTTAGATGTTTCTAGTTTCAGCTTCATAAATCATTACCCGATACCTATTATTGATAAGTAAATACACTAAACATTTTGAAGTTATGTATTTTTTTACCTGTGGCTGTTGCTCGAGCAAAGTGTGCGCCGTCTCCCTCAGTTGATCTTCTACGTCTTGCGTCGCTCTGCAACAACTTCCAGTTGCGGGTGACGTTGGCGCAGCTCTTTTCGAGCTGCTGTCGCCCCCACCGCCTCCGCCGTTGATGCAGCAAACGTTGCCCATCAATTACGCGCCGGGAACTGACACCAGGACATGCGCAGTCAGGTACACCTATTCAATTCGTCTGCGTTTCACTCAATCGTTCCGCTTCTTCCAATTCAATTTGGTAATTGCCAACTAACGAAGCACTAATTGTTAACAGCATTCACCGTGCTCTGGCACTCCCGCTCGGACTCCTACACTCCAGCGCTTGCTCGAGCGGTAAAGCCGTACTTTAAATCGGTGATCACCGTGCAAACGGATTGTGGTAGGCAATCCTCACATTACAGGAAAAGCCGATAACGCAGCCGATAACTACTCGTAATGGCGTGTTTAGCGCACGTTGACGACGCACGATGAAGATAACGGTAGCATGGACGTTAACGATATGGCTGATAGACGGTAGTTGATAGAAGTTATTGTTTGCAGCCGTATTCTTAAGAAGGAGGTGAACGGGCAGCGCGAGGAGTGCACGGGCTTTCGATCCGGCCAAACTTTCACATCCTACTAATTTCGTCGATTGCGGGTAGAACGGATGTCACAGCGCTCTCTCGAGCTTTATATATATTTATATAGATATACTTTTATCCTCCGTAGGGACGCAAGGGAAAAGCGTTTACAATGTACACCTTTGTTACAATTTATTTCAGAGTTCTTCCAGGTATCAGTATGAAGTATGAAGTAAGTTTACGATCAGAATATCAGGTCGATGCAGGTTCAGCTTCTCTTCAGGATGGATTTCAGTAAGAAATTTGAATTTGGACCCGACGGAACTTCTACTATGGGAGTGATGTGTTCTTTGTCTTTGCCTGTCCTCGGAGTACCACTGTCACCTGCACTGAGTTCCGTCTGTCTACCCGCCTTTAGCATTCCCTCTACGGGGAAGTTACACCTCGTACCAACTAATTAATGAAAAGATGAGACGAGGAGAATAATGGTTGAGATTATTAATTAGAAGAGTCAATTCGTAGCTAACCATGTGGAATAATGCATTGTAATGAACGATCGATTAGTTCACAAGGACCCTCCAAGAAGGCAAAACCGAAAGCAAATATAGGCACACACTTAGTTTAGAGCTGAAATAAAAACCAGCAGTATCTGGCAATGTTTAATTTACACCAGGTGTCAAATTCATAACGTTTAACGCGTCAAAGGCTTGTCGAGTGCAAAGCAATAATTATTAGCTATATACAGTAAAGGTAATGAAGTTCGTTAGTAGCAGAAAACTTTACTAAACATTTTGTTTTGACTGTTTTTCTAGGTAGACTAGGTCAACAGTTAAGAGTACGCCGTAATACTCTTCGGAGCGGCAGTGCTAGATAGTTACATTCACTAGAAACCATTTGTTCTAGCTAAATCTATCACTTTAATTTAAGCACAACAAAGTATTTAGGGAGCGGTCGAACTTTTGGAATATATTTAGCTAGTTCCGTGTTGTTTAAGATCGAAGTGCTATTAAATTAAAGATAGACAATCAAATTAACATATTCCTAGGTATCATAGGGATCAGAAGTAGGTAATATTAATAAAAGGCAATGACAAGAACGAAATATGTTAAATATAAACAAAATGTATATTTAGACAATACAAAGAAAAATTAAGAAAAAAATCATCAACGAAGATACCCTCCATTTCTTATCCCAAAAACGTTCAAAAATAAATACTACGAAATGCATTTTACCAGTGTTCTGTATCTTCGTTATATTCAATAAATACAAACGAAAATGTAGAAAGTTTCAGTTATATAATTTGTATCTTTTGAAGAAATTCGGATCCCCTAAATCATATTTAATAATTATATAATCTGCTGTCCATAAAGGCACGTAGAGTAATGAAGGTTGCTGAAATGACCATGAATCTATTGTAATGTTATAAAGATGACTGATTCACAACTTTGTCACTTCCTTCACTGTGGAACTCCACTCAACTTAGTGAGTCATCTATAATTTATCTAAAAGAAACATAAACCACTTCATATATAGTCACACATTCCCTGTACAGACTTGGACGTAAAGTTACTCCGCGACGGGCACACACATTGCCTTTAAAGATGATTGATAATTCGAAGCCCTAACGTCGAGTGCATTGTCCTCTTTCCAGCCAGCGCCAATTTTAACTATTCTGATTAACTAGGTCAATCACAAGCTTGTTCGTACACATCATGTATGATGTGATACGACTCACAAACTCTGCCGATCGAATCTTTCCACAAGCGATAAACGGCGCCTGATTTTTAATTCTCCTAAGCTACTTTTAAACAAAAATACGTGCATGAAATGCAGTTGCAAATTCAATTCCAACCGATCTAATGCTGTGCACAAGCTGGGTTTATGTGGCTGGTACAAAGGTACTCGGTAAGCCAGCTTATTTCCTCTCTACAAGCAGAGGCTATCATGCACTTCAGAGTTCTCTTAGAAAATTTAATATTGTGTATATGATACACATTGCGGAATACGATACCGATTATTTATGAGACAATTCTGTTAGTGCACCGCTTCATCGGCGGCTTATGTAGCTTCTACTGATAGTAACCTTTTACTGCAAAAAAGCTGTCCTACCAGTCATATATCATCCTTCGAAATAAATGACTGGAGGTACATCCCCATATCCACTGTGTCATGTATAGGCTACCCAGTATAGGCCATCCATCGCAACGCAACGTAATCCATTTCCCTTTATCATAGTCACATTCGCATTTACTCCATCGATACTATCGCTTATTCTTCTCTGTGATCTTTTTCAAATATCCAATCATTCCGTACGTTCACAAAATCACAAAAAAGAAAGCCAGAACTGAGCTGACTGTTTTCCTAGCAGCATAAGAGCCCTATAAAGCTAACACACTTCTGTATCCATAACTCTATTCCAGTTTGTGTTCCTTTTCTCAGAAAAGCTTAGGCTAAGTGCCGTCTAGGACCACTCGTCCTGATTTCTTTTAAATTATGTCTATTTAAGAAATCAAGTTTCACCGGAAAACCACGACAAGCCAACCCCCGGCATTAATCCGCTTCTGTTCCACTTTCCATCCATACCACTTCATGCATTCGCTGGTTAGAAAATTCCGAATTCTCCGTACCGTTTTGTGTTTTCGATACATTTAAAATCCTTCAGTCTCCCTCTCACTGGCGTATGATACGCGCAGCCATCTTGAACATCACCTCTAGGCCGACGAATACTCGGTCGCGCCGCAGAACGCACGACAACATTCCAAACATCAGAGGAGCTCGTAGCCCTTTCCCATGTCGTGTTTTTCTGGAGCAGCAGCGCCACCGGTGTACCCTGCCAGAGTCGCCTACAGAAAGGCACACAAATCACAACGATACAGAATAGACGAATTTATTTTCTTTCCGCCGCTTTATATAACTACATGGATAGGCACCAGTGCACCACCGTATAGGCGGGGCACACGCAAACAAGAGAAGCTTTGATAGAAGTGTGAGTATCGGCAGAGGTTCATAGCTTCTGCCAAATTTCCGTTGGCCGTTTTGGAACAGGCGGATTTCTAGAATGGAATGCAATGTATTGGAGGTCTGCGATTTGTGGGTGTGATTTTTATAGCGACATTTTTATTTTCATGAAAATACCAATATGTCGACAATAAATCACCTTTGATTGACATAAACGAATTAAAAATTACACAGGTTGACTGGACATATTAAATATGCGTCAAAGGTATGAAAATGGTACTGACATACAATTACGCTGATGGCTGAGGCGTTATTTGAGCGTAATTTATATTAAAAGTATTATTATGGTAAAATAAAATCATAAGTAAATTTTTATACGAACAACGTTTTAGACGCATTAGTAAAAATCATTCTCACAAATTTAATTAAACTTTTAACTCTATGTTCTTTTTGGTTCGAGCAATGCGCGATCCTAATTGTTTATGTTTAATATAGCGGATTCAGACAAAACAAAAGTTACAATACCTGTAGTGACAAATAAACTTTTTTGTCTTTTTCCATTATTGTAACACTGCCCTAGTAGTTGAAAAATATCGAAAAAAAAAATGAAAATAGCCGTGAGGGCCTGCGCCCCCCAATTTGCCTTAGACCTTTTGCACATATATTACCTATCGAAAACAACCTTGTACATGTACTCTAATTTACTATAAGTGTGTGACTAGTTAATACTGGTAAGTTAAATATCTTGACAAAATCAACGAACTTCTTTTGAGGATTTAGCCAAATATCTCGTAAACTGAACGCACAGTCTTACCCGCATGGCCGCCGCGGCATTCGCAACAAATGTTTTCTTTAGAATGTCATCTTTATAATTCAGCCTCGACTTAGCTACCTCGAGAAATAATTTTTGCAAGATAAGCTAGAATGTATTAGAATTTCTAGTGACCCTTATTCGTTCCATCGTCTATTTTAAGGGGGTTACACTTTAACATACAGCTCTATCTGCCACTCGCAAACATTTTCGCTACTACCAATAATATTTTTACCAATTAACAAACAACACTTTAAAAAAGAAGCATTTATTTGCTATTACTGAACGGACACGTTTCACTTTTTTACTTACTACGTAATAGAATTCAGTTCATCTCAGGTACTACTTCGTCGGCACCAGTTATGTCTCTCATTATTCTATACAGGCGATAATACAAAAAGCTACGTTGAAGACAGAGATTCGATTGCCTGCGCTTACCGATAAATCGTAATAAACTATCATTCGAGCCAGAAAACAATGTAGAACAATAACAATACTTACTTATTATTATTATATAGTAGTCATATTCGTATTTTTTAGCCAAGCGCATATCAATGTATCGTCTTCTACTTTTCTAAAGAAACAACGTTTAACCAAGACGGAGAACTTTATCAGTGGTAGGTACGAGCTGAAGGTGATGTTCCACGAGAGGTTGAGCTTGGAAATGGGCGCTAGTCTGCTGTGGCTGACGGAAAATTGTCTGCTGGACTTGAGCTGGAATATGGGTCTGAACCGTTTGCACAGGGCCGTTGTGTTGAACGGCCTGAACCGGGGCCCGCTGTTGGACAATCTGGACAGTTTGAGCAGGTACATGATGCTGAACAGCATGAATAGGACCACGGTGCTGAATTGTTGAAGCAGGGCGGGTCTGAACAGCGTGGAATGTTGGAATTGCAGGAGGTACAGAAGCAACGGTCTGGGTCACCGGAGCAGTGTGAGCGTCGTGCTGAATCTGAGTTTGTTCATTATCGACATTGACCAGATCACCGACAACGCCAATCTGGTCGTTGACGTAGTAGTACTTCTCGGCAAGGTGGCACGGTATGGGGCTCGGGTGTGGAGCACAGGTAAGTGACTGCTGATCGAACGTCGTGTTAACCGGACAGAAAAATGAGTACTGCATCACAGCTTTCTGGCCATCGGGGAGCTCCATCGGGTTGCAGATATGGAAGACCTTGCAATCGTTACTGATGTCGGCGTAATAGCCGAGACGACGGTGAGCACAAGTGAACTTGACGTCAATGGTTTTCTCAATAGCGGCATCGGCTGAAGCGGGCAAGCCGAGGAACGACGCCTCCGGCGATTGAGTTGTCGAGCTTCCGCCCGATTCATGAGGGCGAGCCTGCGCAGCGGCAAGTATCGCCAGTCCGACGAAGATGAAAGCCATCTTGTTGAGTTTCACGCCTGTTCAAGAAGATGAGGAAGGAAGGCTACCCCGAAGACTACTCGAGTGACTGGTGAACTGTAAAGTTTCAACGTGCAAACACCGCTTTTATACAGCGGGGTTCGGCTTTGCTCACAGGAGCTCTACAATGATAGCCTGCGGCTCTTCACCCTCAAAAGAGCTCGGCTGCACGATGAGAAAGAAAGAAAGAAAATGGGATGTACTTCTATTAGCGGTGGGACGATGACCTAAAACAATACGTTCAAAGCAAATTTGGTGTTCAAGACCGATACTAATGCTCCTTTTTTTCAATGCGCCAGGTATCACTGCTTTATTTTAATCTTCCCTCGTGGCAAATCCCTAAGTTTTGGTCGCCGTTCGCTCCGAACTTGTCGTTGATACCCTGGCGATCGAAACCGTATCGTATCTAATATCTATGGATGACAGAAGTTCGCGTACCATAGGTTTCGTTTGGTGTTGTACTCACAACGGCGCCCTGGGGGAAAACCAGCGGGGGTGTTGGGATGGGAAGCACGTGCAATATCTGATGATTCGTTTAGGTCGTTCATCAGAATGCAATTCTTAGAGCATTTGCTAATTAAACATAGAACACAGAGAGCTGAGAAGCAGTGGTGGTGTGGTTTTGGAATAGAACATACTGATGGATACTGTCGACATATAGAAGCCGCCGAAAGACTGTTGGGTTGCTCCATGTAGCCGTGCGGATGCAATGTACAGGCTGAATTAAGCGTGGTGGGGTTCTGAAAGTGCCGACAATAGCTGAGAGATTCGAGCATAGGTAGTGTATGCAGCAAATAGCTGCCTAGCGAAATAACTACACGCGTTTCGATGCCATAAGTTTTCTTGAATTCTCTACGAGCTTTTGTGCGCTGAAACGAATGTGTTGACCTGAGACTTGGTAGCTTCATCATACAGAGCGCAAGTCTTTATCCTACACCTAAAGTCGACTTTACGCGATTCTTAAAATGAAGTCATCATTGGGATATCAGTATTGACCGACTTTTCGGAGCCAAAAATCTGAAAAAATCGTCGAGAGCAAGTATAACGTATTGCTATGCAGCGATGCTAATGCACGTTACGATATTTATACATACCACCACCAGCAAACTTTTGGCGCAAGTTTATCTATTTGTTGTAAAGCGTCTAATCACTCCTGTATAACTTCACAAAGCTATAGCTAGTGCGCATATTCTTTGATCAGCTGCTGATTAACCTCCTATATATATATATATATATATATATATATATATATATATATATAGTTTTAGCAGGAGCAAACCGTCAAGTCAGTCTTTATAAATCCAAATGAATTATTCGTGCATAATAAAATAAGATACATGCCCTTATACAAGGCAATATTACGATGCCACTCATGTGTTTTCTCAGATTATCATTGCTGAAAATGATAGAAGATAGAGAAGAAAAAGTATCTTTGGTTAGAAAATAGTTTAGCAGCTAGAAAGAAAGACATTTTGATGTCTTTGCTTCTATAGACGCTGCTGCTACAACACGTTTACAGTACTATATACAAATAGACCAGAACGCTGTTGCGTATCTTTTTATTTTTTACCGCTAAAATTTGTACCTATAGCTAATCAGAAAATCGTAACGCGACGGATATCGGTACAATTGGAAAACTGAATGTGTAAATTGGCAGTACAAAACATAATATGTTATTCGCTTTCACCCCACCTGCCATGTAATGTATGTCAACAGGGGGGTTCCCTAATCTTATAGCTATTTCCTGATCACCCCCCAGCAATGCGCTGGGACTCGAATCCTGCAAAACGAATCGTTTGAAGCGACCGACACTACACTATAATATACATATATATATATATATAAATAAATGCTATTCCCCCATGCCTCATCATTAAAATTTAGCTTGACCCACACACTTGGGGCACAGGTATTGTACATTTCATAATAGGATTGTTACGTATCATACAGAGTTTTTACAGCAGATAACTTTAAGACGTTTACTCGTATTGTTGCTGTAGCTGCACCCGGTGAAAATAATTGAAAATTCAACGTTCCAATATGGTGTTCCTGAAAATATCCGGTTGGTCTCAAGATTCCTTCATCATAACCATGAAGCAGTGAACTGGCCGATGGGCCGTCACTGGGACGCATGATTCTAGAAAAAAATAGTATCCGTCGGATAAACATACGCACAGATGGGGTGTAATAAAGAGGAACGACTGAAAGTTTTGACAAACAGTTCCTTGAGAAGGGGGGATAAGGAATGGTTCTTCTCTCACTGCAAAGCACTGTATATGTCTGCCTAGTTGAATACTTGAATAGTTGAAAAAGTGTATTTCTCATTGCGTACGAGTGCATCTGTTTGCTATATATGTTTCAGTTTTTAAATAGTATTGCCTAAATTGCAAGCATTATAAGTCAGCGATTTATTATTATTATTATTATTCGTTTTAGCAATTTAAGTTCACAATGTAGGATGCTTGTCGCCGTGAAAACCTGCGCTTCTTGAGCATGTCAGATACGCTCCTCGAAACGCACTGCTTCAACATCTGTCAGTACCCCGTCGAAGACGGCGGGATACTGGCTTAGGATAGACTTCGGCTGATTTCGAATTCTCTTTAAACCAAAACTGTATGATTCTACCTAAAGCATGATTTTTACGAGGTGCCCCTGCTTTCATAACTATTTATTCGCGAGACACATTCTACTTATATGGAGCTTCTTTCTTTACAAAACCTAGTAGTAGGTCAAGTTTCTTTAGGCTTTAGGGTTAAGTAGTCATGCATACTATTTTTTTTTGTGATTTGTCTACGGCGAAGCTACACAAACCGAAAATCCGGTATCCATATCCTCTGGACCAATCGCGAAATCGAATGCCAGCTATCATGTATAAGAAGCAATAATAATAATAACAACAATTTGCGTATTTGCGTGCTAAGCTTAAAGACACGTTGCGATCGAGGTTCGAACCTAGGCATAAACAGACAGAGTTCGTTCTGTCTGATGGAATGGCCAAAGACAATACCGGACGTAAAATTCGGGAAGTAGAAGGCTGACATTAGTTATATTAAGCTACACTTTTTTAAGGACTATTAGAATTGAAGTGTTTATTACAATTAGCAGATGGTATAGTATATAATATAGAACAAACAATCATGCTGGCGTTGCAAACGTCCGTCAGAGTTCGGCCAGTTATTACTTGAAAGACAGTTTGATGGACACTCAATAATAATAACAATAATAATCACCAAAATGAGTAACATAATAGTTCTGTGATGAGAATCAACGCTAGTGATGACTGCATCACCTGACGGGTGTCAGACGAGATTTCTCAAATGGTAAAAATGAAACTAAAAACATCTTTGTGACTCGTTTTTAATACGAAGCGGAATGCGAGTGTGTAAAAAAAACCTCATGCGTGTACCAATAATAACAGCAATAACAATAACAAGTCTACTCCAATTGTTAACTCATCTACAGAAAGAAGTATGGCCACACTGCGGTTGGATTTTAGATCAATACATCAACCAAATAACGCAGTTTCATTGTGTTTCGTGTTAGAAACGCCGAAGCTTTACATGTATAATATATAAAAGTTCCATCTATTTCTCGAACCAGAATACGGTCATGGCGGTGACACTTAGAGCCTAAAAGGTAGAAACAACGGATCACGTAAAAGCAGAGGCGGCTGACTTCACCCATTAACACTTCTGCATTCAAAGTATGCATATGATCTATTAGCGTGTTAGCACTAAATATATGGACGTATCTTGTAATTTTTTTCCCTGCCAAACTGAAAACGGTAGATTTTGTGAAAAAAAAAAAAAAAAATTATATTAAGATAAATCAGTTGTTAAACTGTCAGGGTAATATCTCTGCAAAGAATGCTTAACACATTCGTCCTTTTTCAAACCGCTACGGACCCGCGTGCTAGCCGATGTCAAAGTGGTCCTTATCGGATTGCTTATATAGAGTTCATAAATTAATAGGAAGAATATGGGTAAATTTAAAGGGTGTTTGAGTTTCCGCTCAAAGTACCGCTAAGTAGACAGCTCGAACGTTCCATATATGATGGTGAACCGCACAAAGAACGTGTGATATGGTAAGATTAAAACCATAATCTACTCACAATACAACCACGGGCAACTAAGTAGCTCCATTATGATGATAATGTGGCAACGTGTCTGTTCACGATATTGAGACCTGCAAAATGGTCAATGTTCAAAGCCGGACATAGGCACACCTCGTTTTGTAACTAAAGCCACTTTTAAGAGGCAATGCTGAGCGGAAATATCGGATCTAAACTCAATAGAAAAAGCTTAAATCGAAAATGAATTCGATTACTACGTCGTTCATTTTCTATTTCTTTGTCGTTTTTGCTTAGTTGTTACAGAGAGAAGCATACTTTATCAGTCGTAGCGCAAATTTGAACGTATTATTCGTTTTGCCCACTTCTGCTATTGCTCACTTTCGCCGAGTACTGACGTATATTATCTATCAGAAAAAGAAAATTCTCATAAGCTTGTTAATTAGATTTTTTATTTAGTTTTTTTAAATACTAATGTTCATTCAGCTATCTTCCTATGCGCGTTTGCAAAACTGAATTTCTATTTAAATTTCACAACAATTTTCAACAGGTTTTTTTATGTCATGTAATCAAAATGAACATCAACACGGAGTTCGCGAAGTGACTACCAGAAAAGCAGCTACGAAAGATATTTTCCGGCGACAGTAATATGCTTCTGAACGCTGAAGCGACTTGTATCAATAAGGATTTATGCTAAGTTACGTCGATCCAACTCCTCCGCCACATGAGACTCTTTTAGATATTTAGATATTTCTACAACTACGATGATTTTTAACCAAATCGGAGAACCTTATGAAAAGTGGCGTCAGGAAGCATATGGTAGTTCGGCTCGGGGAAGTGCTTGATGTACAGCGCTTGCTGACTGCCCGGGTCGGTAGTGTAGTAAAGCTGTTGACTGGCCTGTTCCTGCGGCTGTGGCTGCTGGGAACGGTGAATTTTCAGAGTAGGCTGTTGCACATACTGAATCATCTGAACGGGTTGAGAAGTTTGAGTAGGTTGTGACGTCCGGTAGGTCAGAGTTGCCTCAGGTTCAACCCCTGTATTAGCGATGGGTACTGTGACCTTGTAAACAGGCGCAGATTTTTTCGCACTTGTTTCGTGAACGACAGGATCAGTCGTTTTGTGAACGGCTGGAGCGATCGTCTCGCTAGTGACTGGGGCAACCGTCTCGCCAACGACTGGAGGTATCGTTTCGCGAGCGACGGTGGTTTCAACGGGCACATGAGTGGTCGCAACGGGTTTAGTGTTTACAGGGATGTGGGCGCTGCCAGTGAAAATTCTTATGTTGTAGTACTGCTCGGATAGGTGACACGGCGTGGTAGAGGTAAGGGCGCAGGCATGAGCCTGCTGATCGAAAACCTGGTTAACCGGGCAGAAAAATGAGTATTGGATGACGACATGCTCGGTCTCGTTAACGATTGATGGGTTGCAGATGTGGTAGATTTTGCAGTCATTTCCTATATCAGCATAGTAGCCGAATTGACGATTCGCGCAAGAGAATTTAGTGTCGATCTTTGGTTGTCCTATGGTTTCGTCAGCGGAAGCAGCTAGATTGAGGAGAACTGATTCGGCCGACGGAGTTGTAGTTGTTCCTAGAGACTGGCCCGTATGAGCGGCCGAGATCAGCACTGGAAGAAAAGTAACAACGAATAGAAACATATTGACACTATCTTACAAGTTACAACTTAGAGGAATGGAACTAGAGAATAGCGACGGCCTTGAGAGCACGACGCTGGTTACACGTACCGACGCGAGATGTGTGGATCCTTATATAGAGCCGGGCGCATGTATCCTCCCCTTTTCACAGCCTTCTCTCAAATAGCGAGCTGGTGGCCGAAAGTAACTCTCTCGATCTCGGTTGAATCGCAAGATTTCTTGCTCGATCGGTCTTAAGGTATCTTTCGAATCGACGTATGCCCTTGAAAAGAGTCGATTAAGACAGGTCGGTGATTCGACTCATCGTAGTACTGAAAAAACTGTTGTGTGGGTCGTGGCTATTGGCGAATTTGTTAGTAATTGAATAATTGCAAAAACTCTAACGGGTCCCTATCCCGTTGAATTCATACTGTTACCATTGCCTATAGCGTCATTGTAATGATTAATTTTGATGTCAGCGAAATAACAGCATGTGTATACCCGTTCATGTGTAACATTATTTGTAGAATCGGTGACAGAAATAAACAGATTTTACAAAATCGTGCCGAACGCAGACAAATTTGACTGAAGTTGTACAGACTTTGTAAAAAAAATTTAGATCGGTTTGACATTTGTAGTGGCTGTAGTGGATAGTATTAACAAAGAAACGTAGATTATTAGGGCGCCGATTCGAGCTTTTAGGTTCGATCATCTGAATCACTAATGTTTTAAACTTAATCAGAGTCTTGGATGTTAATTTACTGTGTGTCTACGTTTGAACGGCAAGTACAGACGACCTCCTTTAACGTAAAGCATTTAGAACTGGTTTTCACAGTCAATGATCCTCATTGATTCGGTGTCGAAATGCGCTATGCCGTACACATATTACAAATATATAATAGTAATAAATAGACTTCAGCGGACGATTTTAACCTCTCCGCACTTCACAACTTCGTTAAAAAATCACCTCACTTAACCTGAAATGTCGCCCCATGTATCAAGTGTTTTCACTGTTCAGAGACTTGCTACGTATATTCTAAGCCTTTATTCGCCTACAATCAAGTAGATGATAGCGCAGATATCAATAATATGTCTATCAACGTTCAGCGTTGCAGAAGGCAGCTCTGCTCTTTTGGATCACTCATACCTATCTTTATTTATTTAAAATTTCTAATAAAAAAAAAAACGGTTAATTATCAAATCGTGTTCATTATGCCATAAAATCCCTTTTTGTAGCAGTAATCTCAGCGTATAAACACACGGTGGAAAATTAATTTCTGCTTGTGGGTGACAATGACATCGCGTCTACGTATACGTAAACATGCAAATATGATGATAAATGTAATAAAATTTAATAAAATATTGGTAATTTGAGTAAAGTTCAGAAAAAGCTTAGAAGGATGGCATAGTAGCCAACGCTGAATTGCTAGTCCTTTCGACAAAGAAGGAAATCCACATTTTAAGGGTATATAATATTTAAGGTAAGTAATATAATGTAGAATAAGAGTGACGCAAAAAACTGTCCACTATTTTAGGCTGCAGCTAAAAACTATCATTTTTGACGTCCCCGAATAACGTGCAAAATGTGTAAGTACAAAACCGCTTTAATTTGTGTGTGTTGAACTAGATTAAAACCGAAAATTTCCTGACTTTCTGTTCCCGGCGCTACCGCCTGCTTTTACCGCCAATCTTTTATTCAAATGTGAATAGTTGTTTTTTTTTTCTATTCTCTTAAGTATTTAAATTTTTTAATGAATATTTTTATATAATGTTTATTTCCATCTTAGCTGTTTAATTGCAGTTGCTGTCACAAATCTAGGGTATTTCTAACTAAATATTGTCATTTTTTACGACAAATATTAATCTTTTAATTTTTTGTTTAGCTAATTATAATGCTTTTAAATATTGTTACAATTACCATAACTATTTTTAAATTTATCTTTTAAAATAAACTTAACTGAAATAAATCTGGCAAGCTATACACATGTTTCCATGACAATCTAATATACAAGGGAAAATAGTTATATTGATCCCAATTGTAGAAAAAAATTACCTAATATACAGGGAGGAATAGTTATAAATATCCACAACTTGGTTGGGTTTCATGCAGGTGAGAAGATTACAAAGAGCAGGGTTTTTACTTCCATTGTCTAACGTTTAATCATGATTATAAGGTAGCATTTTATTCATAACAAGTAACAGCTGATATTGATCAAATTTTTTTAGCAACTTACTTTTGGTTAGGTCTTTGGCGGGAATAATAGCACACTCTGTGTCTACTAATTATATGTCAAATATTTCCAAATATAAAAAACCTTGAAAGTCTGAGATAATTTCTAGGATCTCCAACGTTGTGTTGAAGTTAAGAAAAGCTTAACAGAAACATAACTATTCAAATTGTGAAGAGTAACTTAAAACATACTATCTTCTAAGGTGTAGTTTGAAGTAAACGAATTAATTAAATTTGAAGTAAATAAAAAATTAACATTTCCATATGTAACATGTTTCGATATAGTTCATAAGCGTATCATGTGCAGCCATCATGGAAGTTGATGGCTAATACGGTTCTTCGAAAATTTCGAAATAGTATTAGAAGATCCACTTTAAATATAGCAGGGTATTCACAGGATGCAATTAAGTGTTTTAGGTTAGGATAGAAAAGAAAATATTTATAGAACAATAGCCGGCGGAACGTATACCAACAATAAACAAGGGATGTAGTTATGCCAACATGTTCTTATGTTTTTGCACCTTTTTACATGAATTGATGCGAACACCAATTTACCGAATCGGGTTTCGTATTTATTAAGAAAATGCTAGAATTCTCAGAAGGAAATATGACGATACAATTCGTCGGCAACTTGCTAATGCGATATCCTATATCGATACTAAATCCTGTGTTATTTGAAACAATGTTGCCCGAAATCAAGATCCTTCAAAGGAAATACTATGTAACAGGGACTGCCACCCTTTTTTCTGTTCAGAATGTTACTGAGATTCGATATATTGAAATTATTTTTTAATTTTGGCCAAATATTTGACCACAATTATTTTCAACTCTATTCAGCCTTATTATAGCTGCACTCGATCGTTCTACAGGCTACTAGCCAAGAACAAAAAAATAAGTCATCTTAAAATGCTCGCCTGCTTCAGGTCACCTCCTTGGGTGGGAAAATGTCTTTTTAACTCTAATAACTTTCATAAAATCTTTTAAAATCCCAGAAATAGCAAACGGAAAGTTTGAGGTTTTTTTGCACTAGAATTGTTTATCTTTCTGGATTTGTGGAGAATGTGCCGCAAATTTAGCAGAACTTATATTAATTGAGTTGGTAGATACGTCAACGAAGGCCGATAAGGGAATTACGGCAAGCAAACGATGTTTGTCAAGTAAAGGAAATAGAAAAAGTCAATAAACATTGCGAGATTCAATGATAATGTTTTGAGTCGGTATGGGAGAAACTATCGAATGAAACCAAGATAGAAGTTTCAAGGTAAGTATATTCTGAGGTCGCTTTGATCAAGCCTTGGATGAGAGAACTATACGTTTGAAGAAAATGAAGTAAATACTTGATCTAAAGAAACCTTTTTTAGAGAAATAGATATAAGAGCATATTCTGTTTTAAACATAAACTGATCTATCAAATATAGTCATTATATTCGGTAATTATTAGGTAGCTCTAATAACTCTCTTTAATCTCGTACATCGATTGACGTCAGGTTTATTCTATTACGCTTCTTATTGGCTAGATTAACCTGTCGAACATGGCTGCACCATGCCATCTTTTTCTGCTTGCCTCTCTAATAACAGAAAAAATTGATTGATAGTTTTTTTTTCATTATCATATATTTAAGTGATGTCTTTTTTGAACTCAATTTCCTCATTAATAGGGCGCCTGTAGGATACCAACGATGTCACTTATCATGCTTCAACGATGTCTACTGAAATGTCTGTAATAGTGCGTAAGTGTAATCTTTTATTTGTCAACATTTGTGGGCGATATTAACTAAACAGAATCAGACAACTCGGCCACTAACACGGACGTATAGTACAATCCTGCAGTCATTCAAGCATTTTCTCCCTAAATAGCATTAGTTATCTCCTTTAGCTGAACTCGTGATTTCGCCTACGGTATCGGAACACTGAAGAAAAAAATGCCCGTTGTTCCTAGCCAGTAACAAGTTTAGGAATGTTTAATACGTGTCTTACTTACCCAGTTGGGGGAATGTCTTTTGCTTATGGATAACGAGTGCGTTGGCATCCTGCCTTGACGAACTGCTGAGCCGCCATCGCTGATACCTTACAAACTTTTAGCTTCTCCCCAGTCAGAAGTACGTCTTTCATGATGTCGGCGTCTGTTCACCCGAAACCTGTAGGGCAATGCTGAAAGCAACTTCGTTCAGGTGGTGGTATTTTGCGGTAAGATGGCAAGGTGGGGATGCCAGGCTGGAAGCATAGGTCACAGACTGTTGGTCAGAAAAGGATTCAGCTGGGCAGAAAAATGAATAATGGGTAACTACGTTCTGATTGTCGGATAATCTAGTTGGATTGTATACGTAGTTAACCCGGCAGTCGTTTTCGACATCAGCGCACTAGTAGCGCCCACAATTGGCGCGAGAGAACCCCCCACTTGATGGTTTTCTATCCAATTATCTGATCTGCAGAGGTCGACACGCCGAGGAAGGTAGCCTCTGGCAAAGCCATTATTGTAGCTATGGCCTTCTTCAAGGTCGGGGCTACAGTCGAAGGAGGCACCACCAGAGCGACGGCCGGTAATAAGATAGCAGTGCAGAGAGACATCATTTCTAGCTTCTTAGCTCGTTAGCCTAACGAGTAGATAAGAAGACGCTTGAAACCGCTGCAAGAGCGTGCAGTTGACTGAGCTTTGTATTTCGTAGTTCTCAATGCGGTATTTATATACGAAACAAATAAACTGCCCTGTATTTTTCGAGCTGTTGCTGTTCCTTCTCGAGGCCTATCTCTGTCCCATTAACGCCGCTAGTCAGGCAACGAGTTGTGTGGGGTTGTCTGTGCCTCGCTAAGAGATCAGACGAAGCTAGTCCATAGGAGTATCTACACTTGAGGCGGAAAGAGCGCGGGGCAGTTCAGGCCAACGTTGCTGACTAGAGTTCCCGTTGTTGTTCCATGTGAATAAAGGTTCCGACGAAGCTGATCATCCGTTTTAATGGCTGGCTGACAAAACTATTTCCCTGTCGTACGCAAAATGGTAGCACTGAGCCGTGATTAAGAATGGTTTTTGCATGCGAGGGTCTGTTCTACCCTCGCATGCAAAAACCATTCCGAGTGATCTACTACACCAAACTTTGACTAGGCCGAAAGTTGTCCAGGGTTTTGCATAAGTGTGATAGAATCAAGAGTTACGGAGTAACATTGTCACTTTCCGTGAGTCACAACGTCTAAATTTGCCAAGACCTATGTTACTTGGGTAGAAGATAGGAGATTAAAGATTTGGTACGCAATGGTGTACCATGTTCACACATGGCAGTCAGTAGTAATAACCGTTTTTATGTTTAAAAAAATTACATTATCACTCTCAAATGTGTACTTTTAATAGAGACTATCGAAAAAACCTCGTATCTTCTCTATACAGCGTACTTCATCGCGGTATTTAGTCTTTAAAAACAATAGGCAGCTGGTATTATTTTTCGCCCTGTTTCAAGCGCAATTTAAATTAGATCAAACATGCCAAAATGAAAAAAACCTCAGTACGCCAATATGTCAATTTAAATTTATGCACGAGTAATATTATACAGATAGTTGCTATTCGCTAAGGCAGAACATGCTGCTAAAAAGTGTGAAATTGCTCTATTGCCAGCTGTAGAAAAAGCATCCAACTTGAAGCCACTATGTATGCCATATCAAAAAATCAAACGGGTTAGCATAATTTTTCTTGGTATTTTTTCTATAGTGACATATGTACTAGGTAGAAAGTTTTCTATCGTTTCAAACTCGGACGCGTATAATGTATTGATTATGATATACAGTTTTAAAAAAATGTTAAAGATAAGGCTAGTTATATATGCCGTCCAGTAAATGAGTGTAGTAGCTCTATTTCGGAAACTCGGAAGCGCATCTAGAGTATGTCTCCATATACCGGTGGCATATATCTAATAACCTTATCTTCCAGATTATCTTATCAACCGGATTAAGCAGACAATTCCACGAAGCTTAACTGACACTATCGTTTCTAGTCAATAGAAATTAACAAATACCAAAGCATAGAACTGCCATTCGGAAATCCGTCCATTAAACTTTAAGCTATTAAACGACATTTAGGTGAAAGTTTGATGTAAAGCTAGACATAAAGACTGTGAGTGGGGGCCCCTTGGTTAGAGTGTATAAAAGATCCCTAATCCCTATTACATCCGAAAGCTCTGCCTGGGCATTTTAATCAGGAACTCGTATGAACCACGTTTCCGGTTACCTAAAGGCCTGCAGCGTACGGAATACGCTAAACATATGTAAGACCGTTTGTATAGCATTCATGATTACCTATTACCATATTGCGTTTTACTGTTGATTTATTTGAGAAAATTATGCATTTCGGCCTGAGTGTTCTTTTTATACTTCTTGATACAAGTTCTCGAAACCTAAATGCGAGGCTCGAGCGGTCGGCTATCCGGTCAAGTGAGAAACCTGTATTTTTTTTGACGTCAGCACTCTTCATTTCATGCGGAAAAGAACTGACCATTTGAAGTAACACTTAACAGTAGTACCGCACGAAAAACTCAAAAGACTTAGTATACATTATGAATCCAACATCCATCTGAGTGTGTCTGGTCGTTTTACGACAGTGCAAAACGTCAGTTTATGCACGCACTGTTCGTGCGGCGTTTTCTCACGTACGCGGAAATTCGGTGCTTGCACCTACCATCTAGATAAATAACGAGTTAAGCTGAATTTTGCGCAGAGTATTGCAGGAATCGAAATCATTAAGAATAAACTTAAACTTTTATCATCTGACTAGCAGTTGTTCTATATACATACGTAGCTCACCAAAAATCGATTATTGAAGATAATTTAAATTAAAGGCGCCTCAGAAAAGATGGCCAAAAAACACACGAAGGAACTTTATACCTAACAAAATACACAATGAACTGAGGACTTCAATATTAAGTGAATATTACTTAGAAAAAGATCGCTCAAAAAGGAAAGCTCCAAGAAGAGGCTTTCTTTTTGTTTTAGCCGATTTTTACAGTTTCAAGCATAAAAATTGTTTGTTAGACTTCAAATCAGACCCAGAGCGCTTAGGAGCAATGGAAGAAACAAACTTGTGCGACCTTGACTCTCTTATGAAGAAGTCGTCTACGTCGTATTACAAAATATGTATAATTTCATAAAGCAGAGAAAATAAACATATTCAGAATAAAAATGTCTAAAAAGCATCCTTACCCTCGCATCGTGAATCGAGTGGGTTCATTTGTAATTATCGACAAAACGCCTTAAAATCTACGTTTCACACCCATAACCTGCTTCAATACAGGGGAAAACACCATTTGTCTGCAACGGTTTGAAAGCGTGAGTATTTGGATTGCATCGGATGAATGCAGCTCTGTTATGAGTGTTGTCGTCTATAACCATTCGTTGCTGGGCTAGGAGACTCGCTCTTCAGTAGCAATTGCTATCCATTGCTAACGAGCTACAGGGGCTAGTCACTAAGAGACAAAGGTGCTTCTTGTCCCCAAGGTTTTTACTAAGTAAGTCTGCTTCTTAAGAACAGTTAAACTAGTGAAAGGTGGAACCAAAGAGCAGCTAAGCTAGCGCAACAAAAAACACGGCACGGAGGTGAAGACCAATATCATTAGTTAGTTGTATCGCGTTCTTCGCAGAAAAAATGGATGTCCATCTTACCTCAACCGCCATATTTGCCAAACCTCACCATCCATTTGTCTTTTGGAAAAGCTTTATGAACGTTGGAAAACAAAAGTTTTGGGACGGCCAATGACGTCCAGCAAACAATGAAAGCGAAACTGACCTGACTGAAAGATTATGAAAATATCTTATCGACCGCCTTATGAGTGGATACTGATTTGTGATAGAAGCAAATTTAGCACGGTCATTCTATGTAATATATACATATATATAAAAGCTGTAACATGGCGCATTTATAAGGTATGGCTGGACGCATAGTCGTAGACTGGCACCTTGGACATCCTGTATAATCTTGGCATCAGATTAGAAACCTAGTTTAACTTAGTAGAGATCTACATACGTATGCTATATATAGTAGACAGCAGTCTTTCCTGAGACTAATCTTGATCCGAAGAGTATGCTTTCGATCTCCGATAACCAGGAAAACTGATAATCGCTGCGGAAAATCATCCTGTGCGAAGGCACTGGATAGTAGTTGTTCCTTGCCTATATTCCTAAAACAAACCTCCTGTCTTCGCTGAGAATGGCAAATTAACTCAAGCCTTCTACAGTAAACAGCCGGCCAAGAGTTGGTTCCAATTTATTCCGCATAGCCCGATATCTGAATACGTCCACTAAATTGGCCAAAGTAACCTTTAGCTTTTACACCGAAGTTCCGAGTTTTGTACTGGTAACCTAGGAAGGCTAATCCCTTAAGATCACGAAGATCAGGCAATTTAACCAGGTCAGCGATGCGTTACAATGTTTAGTACAAAAAAAATGCTTTCTCAGACGTTTTTGTAAAGAAGATATGAAAATGGCGTCGTGATGCCCTTCTATTGGGTCTGCGTGCTGGAAATGAAAATGGTTTAGATCATTTCCATGTTTGTCTCACTACCACAAACTAAATGTTGTGAAGATGATAGTATACTACGTGTTATAAAGCGTGGTCCAAAAACTTTGGTAAGAGTTTGTATTGTGTATATTTGACTGGGAGTAATAAGCAATAATACATACGTTTTTTAATAGCTGGCAAATAAATTCTTATTTTAATATTACGAAATTTCTTTTCTTGTTAACTATTCCAACTTTGTGTACCATATAACCGTATACCGGTAACGTCCGAGGCCTCAAATTTTAGTTGTGTCATGACAACATCCACACCTCGTGGAAGACGCCTGAACTCAGTTAAGGTTCGATAATAATGTAAGTGGCAAAAACAGCGTTTGAAAACCGCCTATTGTCTTGATGTGGTCGAAAATGTTTTTGAGTGCTATTTTCCTCTAAAGTGTGATTCACAATATATTAGAATAAAAAGATATATATATATACAAAATGGTACGCATAAATTTGAGATTTTCCTTATGATTTATTTTTAAGACTGTATTTAAGCAAACACAGATATTTTACCTTTTTTTGTTGTATGAATTTTAAAATGTCTACCCTGATGATCAAGTTTATTTGATGTAACCTTCGTTCACATCGATAGCTTCAATTTAAGGCATAATCCACTTACTAATCATTTTTAAGTATTCCTTCTCTAATCCGCAAAGATCTTTTTACATATGGTTGTGCGCCAAACGATGTTGGCCAGCGTAGACTCGATAGAATGTGGTGTAAATATGCGCCATTCAAAAAAAAATCCGGCAGAGTTGGATTTTGAGTTGACAGCAGGTCAAAAGACCCAAAAGTGCTGGGATTTAATAAGCCCAAAAAAATACAAAAGGGGCAAAAAGATTTAAAAGGATCAACAGTTAGAGTCCATTTGGATAATCTAGGGCGATGTAAAACACCTTCCTTTCGAGAGAAAGCCCCTAGTTTCTGGCTAAAAAATCCAAGATCCTCAAAAACAATTTTTTGCACCATTTACATTAATTTTAACCACCAATAAAATATGTTATTTGATGTGTTGATATGATACCGTATAGAGTGGCCTGAAGGCCTGTTTCAACCTAGCAGTTAGCAAAAATAATTCCCTTGATCTCTGTGGAGACTCAGCTTCGTCTTCATAAATCCGCATTGCAAAAAAAAACTGATCAAAAACGATTTGATCCAGTGAATCAATATGTATTACACAAGAATTGCTCATAGTTATACTTGACCGAACAGAACATTTTAAATGTTTGTTTTATATATATAAAGTATCCATAGATCTAGCTATTCGTTAGCCATTTCAACAATGCACGATTTATTACTAAAACATAGCGGTATCACATTTTCTTAAACCAAAAAAACGCTTTTTTTTGCTATACGGAATTTCTGAGATATGAACTACGCATAGCAAAAAAAAAGCTGTTGGATAAGCTGATTCATTGGCAATCAATCCATTGCTAGCGATCGTAACCATCAATCCTTCATCGATAACAAAAAGCCGACAATTTTTTCCGTGAATTTCTATTCCACGTGTCAACTTCATTTTATTCGCTTCTTCAGCATCACTGTCATCCTCATCACATCGACATCCAATTTATCGCATCGTTCATCCTGTCTTGTTTAAAATTTACCAAGCTTTGGCCAGAGGGGCAGCCAGGGCAGGGGCAGCTAGTGCAGGGGCAGCTAGTGCAGGGGCAACTAGTGCAGGGGCAGCTAGAGCAGGGGCAGCTAGTGCAGGGGCAGCTAGAGCAGGGGCAGCTAGAGCAGGAACAGCTAGAGCAGGAGCAGCTAGGGCAGGAGCGGCGATCGCAGGCTTAGTGATGGGAGCAGCGTATGACACGGCGGGGGCAGCCACAACAGGAGCAGCGTATGAAAAAGCAGGGGTAGCCAGGGCCGGAACGGCGTACGAAAGCGTCGGGGCGGCCAAAGCAGGGCCAGTGTACGAAAGAGCAGGAGCAGCCAAAGCAGGGGTAAGTCTTCCAGCCTGGGCAATGTAGGCTAGAGCTACAACAGCGACGATCTTGACAGCAAGCATGGTTGATGTGGGGTGTGTTGGGTCGTTAGTGTTGGTGGTACGTCGATGGTTGGATGCCGCTTGCCGTTGCGATGTCTAAACGCTTTACTATGGCTCTCTTATATACAATGTATACTTGGGAGAGAGGTAGCAGAGTGCGCCTAGCCAACAGCTTTCAGAAAGGAAAGGTGGACTATAAATAATGGGCGGACATTTTGGCACAGCGGAGCAGTACAGTGCTGCTGAATTGTGTTTATATCATTGATATTGTATCGTTTACGACGATAGTATATGCGATATAAGAAGTACCGGTAGTAATTATTACGGATTGTCAATCTGATGTAACATAAACCGAAAAATTGGAGATTTCAAATGTCAACAGGGAAAATAAGTCTGGTGACAATGTGCTTATAGCGTTATTATCAATTATAATTGCTGATTTAATTGGTATCCAAACGACCCGTAGTAATGAAAACCAGTGAGGTCTATTTAATCTATTGTATATGGTCCGTACGTTCCATTACCTAAACGGACCGTTAGCGATGGTTATATCGAGGCTTGTTTTATGTCGAATTTCTGCAGTTGGCAAGCTGTCTGATTAGGTATTAGCGGTCATGAATGTCGCTACGTTACCGATAGGACGAGTTGCCATGGCGATCGTGCTCTCATACTTTATCGAGGAACCTTCAGGGGAAGTATTTAACCCCCCCTGTTCCTCAGGTAATCTAGATGGTGGTGTGTAAAAACACATACATTGCGTTTTTATCTACACAACTCTTTTGCGAGGCTCAAATAAAGAGCGGATTAAATTTAAAATAAACCTAGTGATTATTACTGCAACACTAGTATTAGATATTTTTCAATGAGTTATATATAGTTTATATATATATTGAACAATACCATAGGGTCGTAGATTATCATTTCATAGTATAATAATATTTTAAAGTAATCTAGTTGTTGCCGTCCAAGATCAGCGTACCGCATTGTTAGTGTTGGGAACTCGGTGTATATTATTGTTATCATTATTATACCTCTGAGCTTTTTTCCAGTTTGTCTTTATTATTGCAAGGTGTAAAACACATTCCATTTGTAACATCCTGCAGAATGGTGAAACACGTTATGGCCTTTCGAAACACAAGCTTAGTCCTGCGGCCCACCATTCACAATTTGTCTAAAACGGGATCTACCTCTTCTCGCCATCTAGCCGTCGAGTTGTTCTGAGTAGATATAGAATTAATTTTTATTATATTAAAGCATCCCTGAATTTCATTACTACGTGCAGTTATCAGCGAAGAATAGACCCTTGGACTGTTCATTGGCTATAAGCACAAAATTCGCAAAGTACTCTTAGTAACTAATATTGTTTAGCTTTCGCTAGATTGCAGCCTTTGTCGCTTCGCATTTGCAGTATCTCTTGACGGTTTACAATGCGCGTGTTGTACGATTGTCAACGAGGCGGATGCGTTTAAAGTACGTTTACAGAAACTCAAGGTTTTTAAACAGGAAAAGCAGTGCCAAGAGTGGCTATATCCGAAGTTTAAACGGCGTTATTTCTTTAACATATAAAGAGACCATGTGGCTTCGCTGAGGAAGAATGCTAAAAAGACTCGAACTAATTTTGTGGTTGGCCACCGAACGATCGCCGCGTCCGTTCCGCAAAACCGTGCCCAAACCTAATACTACAACAAGGACGTTTCACGTAATGTACGAAATGGGGCAGAAGTCCGTTAACAGTTGGAGAATCCTTACGTAGGATCTGTTAGGGTAGCAGGGATAGCTAATAAACCGATATATTTGATGCTCTATAACTCCGTAACTGTCAATAGACTTTTTTCACACTGCCATTGAATCATTCGTAAAATGTCAGACACGTTCTCGTGCTGCTATAGCGGTAATGAGTTTATCAACTAAACAGAAGAACGCCTCTGGTCCATGTTTCAAAACCACGCGTAGATAAATTGAAGCGATGGTTAAGTAAAGCAGTACTACTACGCGCGAAAATTCAAAATACTAACATAAAATGTCGTAATTAGTGATGTCCTAATTAGTGTATATACTATTTACTTACATGAATGTAAAACTCAGCTTTGTTATTTAGTGTCCGCATTGGCTTTCGGATAAGCTGTCTATGCGAATAGATAACTCAAGTAGGTTATCGAATGCGACTTGGCTTCTTGTCGATTTGATGAATGATCTACCTTTGTTATATAGAATACGAGCAACTGAAGCTTACCGAATAGAGCGATGCACTCGAAATGGTCACTGGGGTATAGTAGAAACAATGGTTTGCAAATGGATGCATATTTTATAGGGTAATTCTGTTGAAGCCCAACAGCGATCACTCTTTTCGACTTTCTCTGTCCCCAAACGTTGCAGAAAGGACGCTTTTACGTACCATCAAAAGAGGCAGCCTGTATCAGCACCCGATTATAGGCTTTCTCTCCTGAGTTTAACGCTCAAAACGTTGGGCTATCTTATTACCCAGTAAACTTGTAACTACACGTTTTTTGCGAAAGGTTTATATCTAATAATGTGCTTGTGAAGTAGCTGGGATCCGTAAACGTGTCTCGAGCCTTTGCATCCTGAACGACCACTAAGTGTCACTCCTTGGTTGGTTCCCAGCATGAAAAGGTGCGCGTCTATTTTTGGATTCGAACCTGCACCGCCCCCGGGCAGCAACCCTGGTCTTGGTCAACCAACAAATTAGTTGTTACCACGTACAGTACTTCTAAAATCAGTATTAAGCAGCTAACCTGGTTCTCAGAATTTTTAATTAGCTTTTACCTTGTTTAAAATCTTCATTCATACACAGCACGAGTAGATCTGAAAGATAGTTCGAGTCAAAAGTGGTATAATTTCTGCCCTTCTCCGCAACGAGCTGCATGAAAGCAATCCATATAACCATAAATAAAGTAGATACTTCACAGTAATAATTTTTTTTTGTTAAGTAATTACCTTGATTCTATGCCCATCAAACGATGATGTATACCACCAATAACGGAACGATAAAAATGGTGGAACCTTAATCTCTTGTGAGAATAAGTTTACTATTCAGTTTACTGGCCGTTTTAGACATAATTTTCAAATACTTCGTTCAGAATGCTGGCACGCCTACATCCATATGCGCTGAAACAGCCGGGGTGCATCTGCATATATTTAATATTCGGCTACGAGTTGCCAAATACAAGGGCCGAAGTTGTCTGATACCGCTTCTAAAAAACACTAACGGAAGTTTTAATAACCATCATTATTGTTATCTATTCAGTACTTATCATGAGAAAAATAGGTTTGACTATGAACCCCGATCTTCCATTTTCCATCTACTGTCACTGGTTTTTCTGTTTTCAGCGGCCTGCTTAGAGCCTTTTCTCTTCATTACCACTCGCTGCTCTTCTTCCCTCATCCATCGACATTACCATCAGAATGATCAGCAATTTTTCGACCTTTCATTTGTCAATTTGTGTGGTTCCCTGTATAAGTCAGCACAGTACCAGGAGGGTAAGGGCCCACGCTTAGTATGTACTTATATCGGACACTTCGATGCGTCGACCCTTGTACATTGCTTAGAAGGAGTAACTGTTTATTAGACATAGGTCAGTATCGATGGCTTAGTATCGCTTTCGGGCCAATCAAAAAGCAAGGCCATCTTGGTGGTGCGATCCGCATTAATAGGACCAGCTACGTTCTTCTAATATTCTGCATCAAAACGCTTACGGTGCCCTACTTGTGGACTGTGCTGGGCAGTCACTACACCCACTCTTGTCAGATCTTGTTGCCTCTCGCAGGGCTACCAAGATTTCGGCGCTAGCACAATCTGTCCTTCCGGTTTCTGTCTACGTGTGCGCGTTGCCATACGACTGATCTTGACAAGCACAACAGTACGAATAAATCATTCGGTACGATCAACGTATAATACGTTTCTGTATTTGTATATTTCTCCTTGTCCTCATACACACACGCCGCGCGTGTATTTTAGAAAGCTCGTCTCGGTGCCGCCACGTTAGTACCAGCTGCATCACTATGTGATGTATTTTGTTGACTCCGTCGCGCCTTCTACCGATTTATGGCTGTTTAACAGTTAATGCAACGTGTTGTTTTGGTGCGACGTCACACCCAAATATTTGTACTCCGCTGCCTGGTCACTGGCGATCATACCGGACCCAGACGGATCATATCAGAACACGAAGCAGTCAATAAAATCGCCGACGACAGCATCAATGGACTACAGTAATAGTAGCAACAACAATTATGTGAATTGATCCCAGCTACTAAAAAGCAACCCATTGAAAAGCTCGTACTTCTTTATTTCGTCGAACGGGCCGCACTTTTCACGAAACAGATTATACGATCGCCGATCTTCGTCCGAAGTTTCCGGACGCTTCGTTTCACTTTATGTTGAACAAGTAGCCTTCCATTCCAGGGGCTTTCCAGATCCACAGGGCAACTTTAATTTTTAAACCTAAAGATCTGCAAAAGAGTCCGCCGTGAATTTACATCATGGCCTTATATAAGTACATATTATCATGAGAAATTGTTACTCATCTAACTATCGATAACGTAATTCGAGAGCGTGTATGTACTTGCCATGGCTTTCGTAGCAGCGAAACCCAAAGGAACCCCAGAGCCAAAAGCTATTAGGGTTATTTGCAAGTTGGCCAAAGAAAATGAGCTGGAATCCTGCAAAGCAAAAAGAACATCGCCTCACAGGTTTTTTTTGCAACGACGGAGAATGACATGATACATCATCGATTCCAGTTTCGCCAGTTGTTTAGGTAGCTAGTGTTCGTTGAGCATTGAAAAGTCGTGTCGCAAGAACAATAGGTATACTTAAGAATTGGACTATGTTAATTATCATTATTATCAGATGTTTTTGCGTTGATTTTTCAGAGATTGGCGACCAAGCCATTCGTACGGACTGGTGCGCGACTCTATGAGTCACAAAATATTATCATCGACCTTATCGCCAATAGATTTAAAATTATCGGATAGGTCAAGGGGGAAGTAGCAGGGAAATCAACGTACGTTTGCGTGGAAACTTTAGATAAGAATAAACTCACAATTTCGCCGGTGATTAGATGTGAGTAAGTTTATATTTATGAAAATTGTAGGTGTAATAACGATGAGTTTAGTGATTTTTATAAAGTTGGTTTTATTTGTTCGTATCGTTTCTCTATTATGCGAAACAGAGCCAAAAAATCAAATTTCGTATGGACATTTGTATGGGCTATACACGATAATCCCATTGACATTTGAAAATATAATTAGATCGTCACTGTTACTTTGTTTCGTACGTTAATTATCCTTTATCTTGGATAAGTAATGAAAGTGTCTAGTTATTTTGTGGTCAATATGTGAGGCCATAAATTGAAGGAAATCCAGCAGGTTTTATAATTAGACAAACACACATAACGATTGTGGTTGAAATCTAGCACATGGACGCTGTCCTTGAATAGCAGACGTTGAAAAATTATGATTAACTCAAGCAGAGCTAATGAGATTAAAAAAAAAAAAAAAAAAGAGTTGCCAGGTGTTATTCCAGTGATATACTAAAGTTATTATCGAAGGCGAGCACATTTTTACGCAAGTGAAGTTTTCTTGTTATTTATATTTAGTTTTAAAAATGGCCGTCTTTTGAAGACGATCCGTTAGTGCAACAATTAGGCATGATTTCATAAATAGAACTGTATCCTTGCCAAAAACTCCTCTAACTAGTGGCTGTACTGCAAACAGATGATTAGGACGTCTATCGAAGGGGAATACTGCTTTTGAATAACGATATACCGTTTAGGATGCTACGTGTAAAGCTATGAAAAAGCAAGAAACATAAGAAAAGGGCCAAATTACTGACGATTAGATTAATCGTATGGAATTTTTCTATGATAAGCCCCGATCGACGATACTATTGTTTATTTCTCTAAATTGAGATTTGACCAACAAGAGTTAGTCGTCTTCCAAACATACACAGCTTTCAGGGTGCGTCCTTAAGCTCATAGTTTACAAAAAAAAAACACTAATGCAAACCAAAGTTGGAAAAATTTTAATAACTTCACCTTTACGTAATCACGCCATGTTAGATGTCTCCAGACAGAATAATCAACCCAGTCAGATTGTTTGGGTTAACAAGGTCTTCTTGTGAACGGAGGCACCATATATCGTATTGTAACTTTAATTATACGTTTATCATCGTGGAAACATCTATGAAATGTCTCTAGAGATTTTAGAGAGGTTACAGCACATAACAGTTATGCCTTAGACGGCTAAACCTGTGGTCGAAATGGTCAGCGTCGATGATCGCAGGTTGTGCTATTGACATGCGCTTTAAAACATGGCTAGACAAAGAACACTCAAGGGATTTTTAGTAAAGGTGCGGACGGGCGGGGCTGTTTTAAAAAGAAAACGGAAAAACGTTTTTGAAATACAGTATTTTATTAACCAGCTAAAAGGTATTCGCCTGACGAAGTTACGGCGACGTCCGAATTTGACGGGATGACCTTTTGGTCTATTGAACAGCCGATTTTTCTACTTCAACGTTCAGGACGTGCGACTGGGATGTACTGATTGAGCGGTGGGATTATCAGCTAGGACTAGCAGAAAATAATTGCTGTGAAGATGGATAGCAAAACCTTTTTATTATTTAATTTGTACTACACCGGGACAGCGTTCAGTGTTGCCGAGGGTCACAGCAGGTAGGATGTTGCTTCATGTTGATTAAAGAAAATCAACAATAATTTTAACAGGAGACGATTTTTTTAAGCGCTCCAACTGGAGTTAAGGATAGAAAACGGTAAATCTTCCTTTATTTTTTAGCTGATTCGCATAACAACAGCCTTTGCGCTATGCCTGACCACAAAGATATCCGCCACTTTTTAATTTATGGTAAATACTATTATCAGCAGGATTTTAAATCATAAAGAACGATCGAGTAAACCGACGCTGCTCGCAACTTTCATTCAGTGTCACAATATATGAATCACCGAAAATTAAAGCAACTCCGATAAAAGTATAGAACTTTATTACTGTTAGAGTGTGGTGGCGTTTTACGTTCGGTACTTAGGCATTACTTTAGATGGCTAGCTTTCAGGACGAAAACAAAATGTGTCTCTGAAGAAGCGGATTGTGCCGACTTACTTCTAGGTGACAGAAGAAAAAGTTCTGCGTTTGAAACCTGGACGGGTCAGTTAGTTCTGCCAATATGGGTCTGCATACAAACGCGAACTGGTAAGCATTGTAAGTTCACGTAAGGACATAGGGGATCAAAATACTCAGCCTGATCCCAATAAATTAGAGAAAATTTAACAAAACTTTACTAGGTATACAGATAATTCTGTATCGCAAAGGTCGTTGCCTGAAAGCGCCATTTTTTAATCTGTTGGCATCCTTGCAATAGTGTGATATTACGGATAGGTAATAAAGGATAATCTAGAGTTGAAACCTTAAGTGATATAGCAGACCGACTAAAAGAAAATGCAAGGAAAACCCAAACTAAGCACTACAGCCTAAGGATATCTTCAAGTGAATGGACTATTGAGTTCGATATAAAAACGCTGGAGGTACCCACCGAAGTGAGAAGCACAGTTCAATACTATCACTCCGCCTTGACGAGTAACTTATTTCGCCTATTACATTGATTGATATTATACAATAATTTTAACTAGTAGACATTTTTTTGCGATAATTAATAGTCATTTCGATTAACTAACCCCAATTAAAACTATCGGCTAAACCTACTTTTTGCGATAATAGAAAATATTGCAGCCAGCCAGAATCTTTTCGTCAACATCAGACATATATATATATATTTACCCAACAACAGACGTGAACACCTAGATACAGAGTATTGTTCTGAAATTGTTATCTCAATAAAAGTAGATTTTCCATCGCGATTACAGCTTTGATTCGGAACTTAATTTTTTTTTTAATATATAATAACTACTATTCCTTTTTTAGTCCACAGACAACTTTTTAATAGTAACCGTACGGCAAGCGATATTTGTAGGTGCCGATTCGTTGAAGAGCCGCTTAAACATGCTACACAGAAAACATAGAGGAATTATAATCTGTCCTAATAGCAAACCAAAATTTGCGAACATGCAGGAGCTTGAAAGAGCTAAAATTTCAAAATGCGCAAAAAAATTAAACGCGACTAACTGTTGGAGTTTTCCTGGCCGATCCAATTGGTCTCTTTCCTGTTTTTTTATTGCCCCTTCAAAAACAACTTCGCTGGGGTGAGAGCTCTAACAGGCCCTCGTACAATAGAGCTTTATAATCTGTACGCTTTGTCGATGATTCATTTTGGGGATATTTTAGGATTCGAGCACACATATGTAAACACATATGTGAAGGTACTACGTACGTTTGTGGATATTACGGTGCGGATTATTTAATTCACGATTGTATTTTCCAATCTACGGGAAACACTGTGCTGGAAAATGTGTGATGGGTTTGCAGAACGCTGTAATAATGCCGAGACCCCCAGTCTATTACTAACGGGACAGTCATCTAGTTGGGAGCAGTTTCAAACTGACGCCAATATTAAACGACTAAATGCACGTACCTAATCTTTGTTTTTTTTTACCAACACTCCAAGATTTTACCTAGATCTGTAGTATGGTCTAAAACTCAAACTAGTATTAATCGAACAGAGCCTGCTTAGTGTCATGCTTAGAATCAAAACTGGAAGTTTCATAGGAAGAACCCGTGTAGCGATGAGGCACATTTTAGCAATGAGAGAAAGAGGGAATGTGTGTTAAAGAAACCGACAATTCTCGGGCTATCCACGCTAGGCGTATGTGTACCTCAAAGAAAACGCTGTCACGGTATGTAGGCCAGGGGCATCGTACGCAGTTTTTTGACAAGATTTAATTTCAAAGAGATAATTTCAGGTTGTCTTGTACCTCAGATCGTTGAACAAGGTGCGTAAGGCCCGCAGCGTTAGTAAGGTGTTCCAACTAGTAACGTAGTCGTAGTGTTGAACGATTACGTCAAGCAGCGGCCAATCCTCAACCGATATGGCACCGGAAATCATGTGATATAGCTCCGCTTCTTATGGGAATATGTAGAAGCAAGGTATACACGTATATACGTACGGTGGCCAAAGTTAAGGGAAAAATTCATATCACCAATTAATAGATAGGGCCAGATGTATGTGACACGGAAACCGAATATGAACTATTGATAAAAAAAATTACTGCAGTCGATCTTACCAATATTTCGTTTAACTAGAATCTTGAATGCGCAAACGTATATGTGGACACGTTTTCGTTTTTATCTGTTTTAAACTTATTTTAAAATTGCCTCTCTCAATTAGTCGGTCAAAAATTAAACTATAATAGTGACGTAAAAAATAAGTTCAATTTGATTTGTACCTGATCTATTGTTGGAGTGTCTATTGAGTGTTCATCTTCAATTATCTAGAGAACGGTGAGGTGTACGGCATGAGGTAATGTAAGTAAACTTTAAACGCTTTTAATGTTTTTTTAACGTTTGATCAAATCTTGTACGGTTTTGCGTACATCGCCTAGAAAGCGATACTGCTAACTATATAAATTTAAAAATATATATAATTTTTTTAATTAAATCAATATATTTATACTTTGAGTATAAATATATATATAGTGCATAAAATAACACAGTGTGTTATTTTAGTGATTATATGGTGTTTCTTACATAGCGATTTAAATAAGATAATTTATTAATCTGAATCGATCTTAGCTATAGATTTATTATTATTATCTGTGCTAATTTTCGTATATATTCATAATCTCCACCCTGCTACATTATAAGCGAATCTATAATTTATATGGCCATTAGGAACCTCTCTGTGAGAGTAGGTATTGTATAACCTTACACAAATTCCCTTAGAGAAAATAACTGGATTACACATTCTTAAGGAAATAACAGGGATATACGTTGAACAAGCTGTGTTTAAGCGACCTTCGATGCAACGTTTTAATCTACCACAAAGCAACATTACCATCTAAATACATCGTGTTTCAAAAAATTTTTCCCTAGAAAACTACCTCACCCATCGAGCACAACGTTGCTACCATCGAAGTTGATACGCGTGATGTAGCTGCTGAGCTAGGCGTGCATTGCAATATCAATGCGCCAACACGAAGCTATAGAACAGGAATACACGAACGGTCGTTTAAAATTTGGCAAAAAATTTATTGGATACGAAAGTGATGTCCGATAATGTCGGATATATATCAGTATCGCTAAAACCATTCACTTTTATCTTAGTAGTTGCAAAGATATTCGTAGGTGATTGGCCCCAGCTGGACGTTAGCTCTTTGGCATTTGTTGTGGACACTATCGTTGCCAAGTACCCGAACCATGACATACGCATCCCTTCTTGGATGCGTTGAATAATACTGCGGAATCAATGTGACAATTACGAATCCAAGACTCTCATAGAGCGCAATAGCCCCGAGGTTTTCGCTCATAACCTGCAGGTATATGGCCTGTGTTCCAAAACGCTACCGAAAATACAACAATTCAAAAATAGTGAGAAGTAAAAATGGCTTCTTTCAGATCTGCTAATGTCACTAGTGATCTCTTAATTAATGACTTGAGGCCTTATCACTTTGTGTATTACAAATTCTTGTCAAGGGTTGAACAAATCGGTCGAAGGTGGGAATGATGTGTAAACTACATTGAAATATAGGTAAATCGGCCTGTACATACTTCAGTAAGGCCCAATCTATATGCTCGTAATAAGGATTTATAAAATCGTACCGACTCAAACCCATTATCTGCTCGTCGTAATGCATACTGTTATACAGACCGCAT
The DNA here is from genome assembly GCF_002443255.2 of Varroa destructor. Taxonomy (NCBI): domain Eukaryota; kingdom Metazoa; phylum Arthropoda; class Arachnida; order Mesostigmata; family Varroidae; genus Varroa; species Varroa destructor. Next base: position 7,899,257 of record NW_019211454.1, on the reverse strand, counting down.
AACTTGGAGGAAGACAAATCTAGCGATGTAATAAACGTCCATTCTAATCGATAGAACACCAAATCATATCTACTAGTTCTGAGATAAGGTTCATGGAAAATATAGAAGCATGAACAAAAAACATGACACTTACTAAGTTTGGACAACTTTCAAGTTGTTCTAAGATTGTATTCATGAGTCTTCTTCCAATTTGTTGTCTTCGGAACGGCTTATCGACAGCAAGAATCTTTACCAGGAACATCTTGCTTGGACACAATCCGAACTGAAGTTAAATCAGTTGAAGTTTATTACGTTCCCTTAGGAGCCGCATAAATTGAACAAGTGCAAAGTAATTTGATCAGAAAGGCCTTCGTCCTATGCAAAAGACATCGTGCGGCCCTAGCAGAAGTCGAGGTATATAAAAGTGTACCTGGATTATTCGCATAGGACTAAAACTGCCGTGACGTAAATGTTAATCAGTTAGTAAAAGTATTCAGTGTAAATATCAGTAAAAAAAAAAAATGGAACTATACGTAGAATGCATAAACGGACCTACCCTTTGCAGGACAGGTATAGGGGGACGAGGTTCTTCTAGTGATCCAAAGACGAGCCCAATTAATCTCCCATGCGCCGTGAAAGCGCCATAAGCACGACACGAAGAGTTCAGGAAGTCTCGCTGCTCGAATATCGAACAGATTTGTTGGCAAGGGGGACATTGAGACGTGTCGATATTGTACAGTATAATTGCCAATATACGATAGGATTTGCGAAGGCGTTTTAAGTACAACAACAAAAAGCAACAGTTCAACAGAGAGCCTATATCAATATATTAATAATAGAGGACATTTGCCGTTGAATACGCCCACGCAAACGACACGCGTTCACTACCCCATTCGCCGTTCACGATGGCTAGGGCAATCCATACTTGCTCTACCTATTCAGGTTTCGAGGGTGTCCGCAGGGTGGTATCGGTTGGATTGTGCTACCGCTAAGATCGCAACTTCATAGGTAAAAAACCCACTGCTTTCGGGTAAAGAAGACATTGTACGTTTCCTCATTAAATGTGTCATTTAGATATACAATAGTTTTTTCAACTGAAATTAGATTACGTCACATTGTTATGTTACTCATGGACCATTCCGTGAAAGAAACGTCGTTTAATTCAGAAAAATATGTAACGCCTCGCAATTGTGGCCAGATAAGTCAAGCTCGTGGCACCTTTCGAGAATTTTAGATTCTAAGGAGGTCGCTAGTTATATATATATATATATATATATAAGCGTCGACACATCCCCATCGTACTACTTCTTGGCAAACGACGGTAACTGCAGGATTGTAGTTCGTCTGTTTTTTTTTTTTTAATCATCGTATGCTTTTTGAGAAATTTGAAATCCATTCTTGCTAGACGACTTAACGTATTGATATTTGAATAAGCCAGTTATTAGGATTCCTATCTAGGCCAAAAAATATATTGTGTGTATGTTTGCATTCATTTTATATATTTCTGTTATACGAAGGCACTGAATTTAGCCCATAGGTTGTCGATAGGTACAAGCTAAGTTCTCCAAGTGTAGAAAAATAATGATTTTCTGTCACTGTTGTTTTCGGCAAGATAAAAATACGGTTCTGATTTTTACATACGGAATCAACACTTGTTCAGACAACGGTCGAGCAATCAAAGCACTTGACAGAGTTATAAAGCATAAAAAATCATGTCAGTCAGATAAGCCCTTTCCTGTTAGATCGCAGACTAGTAGAAATCCTTTTAGCTCTTACCAATACTCAATCGACCAAGTTACAATGGCGGTATTAGTTCGACCTACTAACATTAAAATTAATTATGTTTAACGAACTTCAAGAATTTACATTCCTACAGAAGTGACTCACCTCCAGAAAAGCCCGGTGGTAAGAAAGGGGCAAGTTGGCATTTGCCACAGCCGTCATCTCGTCTACATGTTTTCGAAAAAGAGGACGAATCAATATCTCATTATTTTGCCTGCAGCCCGATAACACGGGATAGTTACCCCGTCTATAATAATTTTGTGTCGGATACGAAGACATCGTTTCTTTTCGAGAAAAACACGGAAATCGGTAGCACTAAGTGAAATTCATAAAAGGAGTTATCATCTGGCCATGTGGGAAGACACGTAGTTTAGCTTGTTTCGATTGATGCCACATATAGGCAGGTACAAAGCGACGCTAAAAATCGGCCCGCGGGAACATTCAAATACTCTGTTTGAGAAACGCATTATATACATATTATACGGGGTCGAAAGGGTGGTGTGATGGCGGCTCAATAGATAGTAGCTCCTAATGGTTTTAACGCTTTCGGCTTTTCCAACTATGTGAGCAGACCATCGGAATCATCTCTTCGGTTTAGCATCAAAAAAATTGCCCCTACTAGAAGGTCTAATTGGGGTGGGTCTTGTTGGATTTACTACCTGGGGCTGTTTTGATAGAAGTGTTTTCTTTTTTTTTTTTTTTAATTTTTAGTCGTCGAGTTACCGATTAAAGCATGTATCATACGGTTATAGCGCTAAGTTAAGCTAAGTAGCTTCTATGCTTTGAGCTTTTAACGTTTCCATTTCTAGTCGATCCAGCTAGATAAGCAAACCAAAAAGACACAGTTCAACGTCACCCAAAAATGACTATAGGCACAATGTGATTGATTATTATCACAGTGCCTCGTTATATCTGTGATTGAAGAATGTGACCAAGCAAACTCATTTTTAAGATAGCAGATCTCTTTGTCTACCAGCATAACATTACTTGATAATAAAACGAACTACTGTTCACACAACCGCAGGCGCAGGCGCAGGCTCTCAGTTCGTACGAAGTTTGCTCCGTTACCCCCTGCGTTTCTTTTCCGTGCCTCTATTTTCAACTCCCCTTAAGAATATATGAAAAAAGTGAATGTTATTCGAAAGGCATACATCAGCTGGCACTGAGTATTGGTTTAAACAAGGCGGAATATTTAACAGTGGATGTATTTTGAAGTCTTTTGACCAAAGATAGCAATGAACGTATTAGAAAATCAACATCGAATTGTAGCAGTCGGGTAAGGTTGTTTCGAGACGTGACGTGTTTGCAAAAGCATTGGAGTTTATCAGAGGCGCCGGCCGCGAATGAGGCCACGTGCTGGTACCGTCCATCCGGTGGTGATACTTTTCTAGACGTTAAAGGTGTCGCGTATTTTTATTTTATGGTACTGTACTAGGTAACTCAACGGAAGTAAGAACGTCAAAGCGATTTTACCGACATGCTTGATTAAGCTAATACCGCCTAACCTGTCTATGATGCCTAAAGTGCGCTGACGCAATATCCTAGGAACAAATGCGGTGCACATATCGCTTTTTGATGAAAATACGAACTCAATGTAAGTTAAACGTTTTTGATAAGTTAAACTTCGAATTTAACTTGCGGAAGATATCAATCATTTTTAGCGTTTGTCACTAATTTTTCCGAATTACGGTATTTAACAGCTATACTCATGCTCGATTAACTTGAACAAGGAGTATAGATTTTTTTTTACTACGATACATACTTTTTTTAACATAAAAAAGTCTTACTTGTAAAAAATATCTCTAACTTCAATTTAACAAAATATTAAATATGCTATACACTTTTTTACGATTTTCCTCTATGTGACTGAGCTGAAAATAATGACCCAAATAACAAATACGAACAAAAGAGAAACTTTCGCTGAATAGAATTGACCCAGGTTAAGAAGCAAGCAAGAAGACCGTTTTCTGTAATTTCAGCATTTCTACAATCATTTAAAAAGTGCTCCATATTGACCATGCGTATTACACAATACATGCAAGCAAAAACCAACGGAACGGAGCGAACGTCCGAAGGTAATTAATTCGAAGAACAATCTCATATATATTTACGCTTTACGTCATGCAAATTTGCGGTTTTATTAAGAATGATTTAGAGAAATTGTCCCTTGAATTTCGGTGAAACGAGCTTGAACATGACGAAGGCGTCTCTTGCAGGATTAAGGGCGTAGTACTTCGGCCAAACAACCATTCGCTTAAATCCGACACTTTCATAAACTCGAATCGCTCGAAGGTGTTCCGTCATGACGTGTAGATACACGAAATCCGCATTTGCTATCTAACAATAAGATTTTGTTGATTATCACGAATGCTGTTTTTGCTGTGTTGACAGGGCAAAAATAGGGCATTTAATCGACAAACCACTGATTATAGCTACCATCTTGCACGGCCTTCCTTTGGGCAGTTCCTTTCTCGGGCGTAGTGTTAGTTGATTGTATAAACACAAGTTAGCAAGGGCGACAGATTACGCATGGTACTTTGTGCTCTGACTTTGTACGCCATATGTATACTTGGTTATTAATTGTGGTTTTTATCTGTATATACTTCGACCACATCATGGTTGATTAACCGATATTTCGTTTGGTACTTTATGCGATACATAATAGGCGCAATAGTCATCCCAAAACTCGTATTGAAAGAGGGCAGGTCGAAAAATTTGCCTGTCAAATTACCTAGAAGTTTTTCAACGCTAATAGTCTACCATCCTGCTGTGTTAGAAGATTTAGATATCTAGATCTTTTAGATAAGCTCATACACCTATGACTAGACGACGCGACCTTGTTTTGAATATCTAAAAAAAGGTTCTGTCTAAAGTTACACCAAGTAAACGTGTCAAAATCAGATCCTTTTCTCAACCCTGCGATCATGTTTCCCTCACCTGATTAAAGTGACTGACTAAGTGTTTACGAATTTCACGTTCGATACTACTAATATATATTTCCATGAAAGGCTGGCCCCCTCCAGCTCGAAACGAACCGTGTCCGCATCCGGGTTTGATCCTAGAACACCTCCATGTTACTTCTGCTAGTAGGCGAACACGTTACCTCTTCACTATGACGGAGTCCAGCTGAGCTTTCTGTACCTCATTCAATGTCGCGAGGCTATTGGATAAAGCTACCACTTGTTGCTATTACCGTAACACTCTTTGTATCCCAGCAATTTGTCGCCATTGCATCAAAGTAAACATTTCGGGATGTGCTATAGGTTACCACCTTTCGTCATATATTGAGCAACGACAAAGCGTTTCCGAGGAATCTTTTATAAGGTAGATATATGCATATACAGAAACAAAAGCAAGGGCGAAAGAGTAGACTTACGGTGGAAAACGACATGAGTTTTGAAATCGGGAAGAGGGATTCTCGTATAGGAAAAGGATCGGTTTTGAGTTAGCAGGAATACTATTTTGACGGCAAATTGGCTCTCATCACTTAATATTTTTCCTAGTATAAGCCTACTCTTGCCCTCGTACGTGTGACATGAATTATACAAACCGTTGGAGAGCTCTCTGGATCAATTACCAATTTTACTAATCGCGTGCCTATGCCAAGAGATTGAAACGACTTGTCTACGCCTACCAGCATTATACAAAAGCCCTTCTTTTGCTCTACCTGCAACTGAAAATGTTTATCTTGGATTCAGAAACTTTTGCTACATATGCTTATACATATGCATGTAAAAAATATACTCATATTCTATAAAATACATTTTGCTCAATTATTATTATACATGTAAAATGTTATTTTATTATAATCTAAATGCATTTTGCATCTAAAACAAAACCTATTTTTAGGTCTGGGGCCTTACATTCAAAAGACAAAACTTTATCGAACAACTACATAGCTGCGACCTTGCTCTTAAAATCTTCAATGGGAGAGTTTTGAGAAACGCAATAATGTAGATTTAGAGCGTTGGCCGGTAGTTTGGACTATTAGTAGTATCCTAACAGGGGTAACGAAACGTAAAATTTTCGCGAAAACTATTATGAATAATATGTTTAGATTAAATAAAACACTACGAGCAGTTGAAATGATCTCCTTGAGAATGGACGAGAATAGTAAACGCACCTGGGTTAATGCCCTGGGAACAAAGACTAGGTCAAAATCCCCCAAAATGAAGCCGACCAATTTTTCGTCCTCATTGAAAGCGCCGATAGCTGTACCCGTCGTAGAGTCGATAACTTTCTAAGAACATTAAGATAAAAAAGATAAGTTAAAAAAGTGGTGTAATTAACACCGTATCCATAAAACTTTTGAAATCTAGTGACGGAACATTCGATTCCTACTAAATAACAACGCTCTACAAATAATAAACAATGATAACAAGGATAAACTGCGTCCATTGGAAGGTACTGTAATTTACGTTCTTCATTGTTCAACATGGCTGTTTCCGATTTCCTATATTTTTCACCTTCTTCGATAGGTAAGTACAGTTGATAAAGCTTTAAAGCGATGTACTTGTATTGGCCAACCCTGTACTAGACATATTTTTTAGAAGCAGTACTCACCTTCAGAAAAAACCTTGGGTAGAAAAGGGGCAAGACGGAATTAGCTAGAACAAACGTGGCTTCCACGTCCGACGGACGGAGTCGTCGATAGGAAATTCTAACAGTAGCTTTTTCGAATGATTTTGGTGACGTTGAGTCCTCCGAATTTGATGATTCTTCCAACATAATTTCTACAAATGCAGAGGTAAGCGTCGTTTTCCGCCGCAGACAACTTAAACACCGTTAAATTGTTCTAATTAGCGAAATCAAAATTTGAACACAGGTGCGCTAGGATCGCCAGGATTTCTGCTAACCTGCAGACAGGGTAGTGTGCCATCTGCTTTCAATACCTTCATTTATTTATACAGCTCAGTTACTCTAAATACATGGAATATAGCTTTCTGGGATATAGGAATATTAAGCTCAGCCTGAAGCGCATCATAGCTTCCAACTTTGGGATTTTCGGGCACTGCTACGGAACCCATGAGATGCCCGCCCCTCGTAGCCACCCCACCTCCATATATCTTTTGGCATTGTTGACATATAACAATATTATATTTTTCTCATAGCAGACATCTCTTTGCTTGAAATGAGGCTCTTAATGATCGGACGTGTCAAGTCATGGCTGTCATTTACGGTACATAGTATCTACACGCTAAATTCTATACCATGGAATTAGGACTATAGGAAAGCATAACTTTCATTGGATAATCAATAAAGTTGTGTGCTGAGATGATAAATGCAGATGTAATACTACCTCAACGGAATCTTCCTAAGGAATCGTCTACACCAAACATCGACGATCAAAGGCTTTAAATAACTTTTGGGATAGGATCGATAAAATACCTTAAATAAAGCTGCGATTTAGCTTCATTTTATGCGCGCTGATATTTGTTAATGTTGAGTGATATACGAACTTATTCCTAATTTTTTTCTTGCATACGAAGATAGCATAATTTGAAAACTTAAACGAGTAAAGGTTTAACAAAAAAAAGATTCCGTTTAGCCGCAAATAAACGAATTTAGCACAGGTTAAACAATTTAATGTAACAACGTAACGTATATTGGTACTACCCTTGTAGGGCATCGATTTAGCACAGCTTTGAGCCTATTTCCCTTTGAGACAGACACTGGAAGCAATATACCGCACTGTGTATACAACCTTGCGTGTGAACTAGATAATATGTTCAATATGTGATAAAACCGTCGTCGAGATAAAATCAAGTCCACTTTAACTTACCAAAATCTTTCAATCTGCTCTGCGCAAAACCGATCTGCCTAGTCGAACCCAAGTCTAGCTGTTGTCATCCAGTCTGTAACAAGGATCCCACTGTGCTGTACTTCCAATGTTCAGGGTTAAAATTTAGATTATCTTATTCGGTTTTTTTTTAATTACTATACATAGATGCTATATATTCTTGCTACAGTTCTATAAATATATGAAACTATGAAATGAATATATGAAGGTAATTCTGTCAGCGTAATACTCAGTTACTACTTGGGGGTTAGGCAGATATGACCATACGGTGTCCTGCCTTGACACCTACTCTATTTCGATATATGAATTATCATCAGTGAAGCATATCGAAGATAAGCCCAAACGATTTTGCGTGTTTAACCTTTATTAGGGTGTGATCAGATGTTGTTTAAGTCGTTAGATGACTTTGCCATAAAGCACCCCGCAAGTCGAAAAAAGTAAGCCTTTAATTATCTAAAAGGACTTCAGCTAGACTATGGCCATTTGATCATATATAAGGCAACTTTCGACGATAAGAAACTGTTTGATTTGGCCGTTATGCGCTAAGGTCAACAGTACGAGTTCACAGCCTATTCGAATACTGTGTGAGGACGAAAGGATGTACATGCCCTTTACATAAAATCCCCAGCTAGAAGAGTGTATTTAGTTTACATACTCCTCCGATCAGCTAAAAATGTACAACGCTCCAATGAACGTATAACCGTACATCATTCTGAGGTATTAACAGGCAGCTACATGACTAATCGACAATATTCAATGCCTAAAAGTACATCGAAAAATTATGCTCATATTTTTAGAGTGCACGGCATGCGAAGCTCGGTCGTCCTCTTGTGGGACTACTTTGTTTTCTACGTAATGGAATCTCTTATCTGATTTTGCCGTAGCTGCAGACGCACGACTGTCTTCAAAGCTTCAGAGTTTTACGCGTAACTAACCTTAACAGCACTACTACCACATTTTCACACTATCCGTTAGTCGATCAACCGGCCCGAGTCAAAAACAGTGTCAGGCCAAGAAGCAGTTGTAGACTTGTTTATGTATTACGGTTAAGAAGATGTGCGTAACAATGGCTAAGGGATTCACTGTGTTGGTTAGTTGGATATTGCTCTGTATCATTCCCGTGACGTATTCGTACAAGGGACGATTTTATACGTTGGTTACACCATCTGATAAGGACGCCTACACGAACACCCGGCCCAAGTGTACAGTCTCCTACAACATCTGTTACTACATCTACTAGTCGAGATATTGACGTTATAGCCGAACATTCAATAGCACAGTCTGAACTCGAAGGAAATGACTTAGACCTTATTGAGGCTTTCGAGCACACTGAAATGCCGAATAAAGTTGACTCAGATGAGCAAACGGATGAGGAGAACCAGGTAAGATTACTAAAGTTTTTTGGATAAGTTCTTGGCTTTGCGAACAAAACTTTTATTGTCAATATTGATTAGAATGAAAAGTGTATTTAAGAAATTTAGTCATATACGGGCAAGTGTTATGACGAATATTTACTATGAAACGGATGCTATAATTACGTAAGTATTATGTAAATAAATGCGTCTGATACATGGGGTCCAGGAGTGTTTTGCTCTACTCAGCTGCACAGAAAGGACGTCAGACTATCACTGGACCGTCCTACGGAACCAACGTGCCTTTTTGTTTTTCGTTTAATTAACAGCTGCTTGTTCAGTGACTTAAATTAAGCTCACATTTGACTGGAACTGCAATTAGGGAATAGTGCCATTGGGTGCTTGAAAGCCCCAACGGGTTTGGCCGTCTAGCCGTTGTAGAGCCATACGTTACTTGGAAGCCCTAAAGGGTTTTGCTGTTTGGCCGTTATGATAGGGAATAGTGCCATCTGATATGAATTTGGCCATCTGGTTATTGTGCCAAAGAAAAGAGACATATGGTGCTTGAAAGCTTCAAAGAGTTTGGCCGTCTGTCTGTGTAGTAAAGACAAAAAGCCATATGGTACTTGGAAGTTTCAAAGAGTTTGGCCGTCTGGCCGTTGGGATAGAGAATAGTACAATCTACTACACTAAAAATACCCTAATGTGTGTTCGAGAACATAGAGGCATTCACTACTGATATTTAACACGGTGAGGAACAACAGTCGGGTTACGGCTATGGGCATTTTTCAACTAACGTACAGGGAGGTTACCTATATTATTTAGTTCTTCCGCAGAAAAACTACATTGTGTAGACTGGCCTAGTAAGTGACGACAGTATTTTAATGAGACCCCCGCCAATAAAAATCTTCTGAGGCTAATAAGGATCTCAGTTTTTAATATAATAAGACTAATAAGGAATGAATGACGGCTACATTCATTAAGATATGAATCTAAAACCTAATGAATCACAGCTGTATCAATCAAGAGATTTTGTTCAGAAATAGTGTTTCTTGTTTCTGGTGTCTTCATTTTATCAAACTATAAGCCGAATATATATTTAAACAAACTGGCTTACAACCACTCTGACATGGCCGTAGATGTAGTAATATTTAATCTATTACAAGTCGGCTATGTTTATCGGTAAAGTATCCCCATATCGCGGCAGGTGTTCCTTAGCGTCTAGCCTTAGTCAACATTACGTTCTGCCGTCCATACCGCCTCGCGATTTTTTTGTACGCGCATCGAGCAGGATTCGAAAACCAACTAACAGATCGCACAACTTCCGTTATACGACGCAATCGCGGACGTCGACACCTCTCGTTTCTCTGACGGATGCTCTGTTTTCGTCGTAGTGCCCGTGAGTTTGGCCGTTTCTTCTTCTTAATAAGGTCCATATTCGCCTTTCTTTAGTGACGAATTTTGCAGATTCATTGCCCACTGAGTAAAAAGGGCCGTACTTTCACGAGCTGTCGCCCGTGTACTCCCGTGTCCTAAGCCGACTTCTTCTGTTTGTTGGACTAAGTCACCATACGACGACCAAATTTCTGTGTGACGTACCAAGACTTCGGCTGCTCGCGGAGTACCGACTCGTTTTTAATGGCGGTTCTTTTCTTTAAGCATTTAGGTTATGTGGCATGCTGATTTAACTCTTGCGGTCAACGGTTAATGTAAGTTAAAACGATCACAGCACCTCAAAAATTTCCTGTGTTTTAATACTGAACGACTTGTAAGCATACCAGTGGCGTGTTTTTTTCGGACTAGGCTAAACCACTCTCATTATGTAGATTTTATCGGAAGTTAATTACGCGAGAACCTTACATATTGTAATGACATCCAAAAGGTGTACTTCTGATGGAGAACGGTCGCTCGATATTTTTCTACTCTTCGAAATGACCCAAGAAGTAACAATGAAAATAAAGAAAAAAAATAGACCTGTCATCGACGTGACAAATTTGTGACGGAGTTATGTCCCCCTACATTTAGTTCCCCTATAGGTGAGCAACGAGGCACCTTCGCGTTTGGAAATATACGTGTCGGATATTGATCCTCAATGATCTGAGGCTATGCCTCTCTATGACTCGATAACGAACTGTGGGTCGACCCACATTAGCGCCCAGAATCTGCGTTCATACAACTGCGACGCTATCCAACCAACGCACAACTATTCTTTCAGAGCTCTTCGATTTACCCGTAACGGATCCAGAGAACAGAGTAACTGACTTTAATTTATCATAACGAGATACACGTTCATCTAGCAATCCAAACTCGCAGCAAAATGGCCGATGAGGAAGAAGATAACTACCTCATAACGCGCCACCTTTATTCAGTGATGCTCCGACTGTAGTGAATCCTCAATGGGATAATAAATGCTCATTGATAGATTTATCATTCGAATCAATAGTCTCCAATTCAAGCCGACTCAAACTAAGACGCTAAGTACAAAGAATAGAATTGGTCTATTCTTCGTATGTTAGGGAGAAGTAAGTTAGTTTTAGGCCTCGATTCAACGCTCATATCTCTAACGCATTTCAGGCATAACTTGGAACACGCAAATAGCACAGACTTGTTTAAAAAAAAATAAATGCCGAAAATGAATGAGAATACAAATAGCTTGGAAATTTTTTTTTGCGTGCGCATAATTCAACTACTCGATAAACTGAAAATCCTAGTATTGAAAAAATTTGCTTTTTTTTTTACTATGTGAAAAATATTGGAACATTTGTATAATTTAATCTAGTTCCGGACTGTAAAAATCCGATTTGATATTCCTTAGTTAATTTTCTCCTCGGGTATATCTAATGATTTACCGGAGGTTGATTTATTATATTCACTGAATAAAAATGTGTACTGCTCTGTAGGTCAACTTGGCCATTCAAGTGACACACTTATCAACGCCTGTCACCGGAAATTCATTGGACAACTTATAGTTCCGCTCACGAAACTACCTCGATAACTATAGTATTGAATACTTAATTTAATACAAATTTAGTTTCGAGGAGTAATTATACTTGTTATCGGCGGATAATTGGTAATATGTGTTGAAGAAGTAAAAGGACAGTATACTAGAAAAATTCTAAAATAGTCGAAGAGCCACGATGAGATAGTACGCACTACAGCGGGTAGACGTAGCACAAACATGTCGAAACCAGTGAGACATATTCCTCCTGGTTTCAGTTAAACTTGCGCAACAGTATCCTTACCCGTGATCGGTAGGTGTGCCCAATGCAGAGGTATGGATCAGCTAGTGTCATCATTTATTAGTTAATCATAATCGAGCATTGTTGAGTAATGGGTCTGGAGCAAGTTTAACCCTTAATGACCTTGCCATGAATGCTAGCTAGTCTCGGAAAGTTCAGTACACACATGCTAGCATTTGGATTGTATTTGTCTGATGTTTTCAGAAGGAGCACCGATTATATGATCGAAGTTAATATGTCCGATAAGAATACTCTGGGGCCTAAACCTATTTCCTTATTATTCAGCGATTGCGGTTAAACGATATCCTAGATTATCCACCTAAGCTATGGTAGAAATGTTGCTTCGGGCATCCTTAGTGCTACGTTGAAGTGAAAAGAGAGTAACGCTAGTGGTTCCCGTTCTGTTTTATGTAGCCACAACAGATATACAGAACGGTGTTACCAGAGAAGAGCCATTGCGGCGGTAATACCGAATAGATTGGTAATAAACGAAATAAGTACATCTCGCCAAGCTCTATCCAAGCTAGCAGTGATCCGTCGAAACAATTTAGATTAAAGAAACAAGCATCGACAGAATTCAGTGTAACTCCTACATTTCCATATGAGCCTGCAGGACGGAACTGCTGCGTTCGGACAATTATTACTTGGTTCACTTTTTGACATTGCTCCTATCTGCCTTTCTTACTTAGGGCCTTTTTATGTTTCGAATTCTTCGCCCAGTATAGCTGTTAGGCACAAGTTCACAACACAGCTGGCGCCCAGCATGAAGCGAAGTGTGCTTGTGCTCGGATTCAGAGGTGGGCCACAATATGTTTCTAGGATTAGCAGGCAAACGTCATCAGAGCGTAGTCCAAGTTTGCTTACCGACTATAATAATAAATGCCAACTTCACAATAGTTTCACAACAGCCGTGAATAAGGCTGAAGTTGACAGAATAGCAGGTACTAAAGCAACCTCGCTGGAAACTGACCAGCAGTTGTGTCTGGAAGTTTACGTGACATGATGCCTCTGTCCTTTCAGAGTCAGCGCTCTTAAGTAGGTCAGCTGTAAACTATAGACCAGGTCTAGCATCGGCTGTACCTTCAGGATTGGTTCGGACACCTGAAAGACGAGACACTGTTAGAGAGTGAAGATCAACCCTATCGCCACTAGTCCTTGATTTACTGGTTCGGATCGACTTATTTACCGAACGCTAACCTCCATAACCTTACACCTCGATTAATCCACCCCTCGACCGATAGTGGTCGTGGAAAATGAAATCGTAGTTATCACTGCAAAGGACGTCGGTGACGATCCAACTTCAGCAACACAACTAATCGGACCAAACAATACGCACTGGCCCAAAATAAGCGTTATCCCATGGTAGAAGCGAATAGTAACGTCGTAAAAGTTGTAGCTTTCATACATTGAGTCCACCCGTTTTAGAACAACGAAAATGGTGGTCAATTTGATTGAAAATTGACAAATTACTTTATAAAATTGGTCTGTATGTGAGAAAAAGCCCAGGAAATGCCGGAAGCTGCAACCGTGTTACCGATCGATAAATGAACCCAACACAAATTCTGCGCTGCTATGCAGAAACGTTTTAAAACGGCCTGTTCCGTTCCTGCAACGATTCTCAATTTCTCGTTTCAGGCACTGTAAAAGCAACCCCTATGGTCATCCATCCAACATCTATTTATGAGGCATATTTATGCGAGCTGTTTTTTACGTTTTACGCAAAGCACATATGTTATGCTATTTAGACTAAGGGGTGCGCTAAGAAATATTGATCGCCGCCGTAGATCGAGTGGGTTACTAACGATTAGTACAGGACAATCCTCGATCAAATGGTTCCATTTTCGAAGGCCACGTTTTCAGAGATAAACTATAGAATACTGAATGACGCTATAACAGCCCTCACGTATATTCCAGCCTAATTATGCAATGGTTATGAAAAAAAGATCTACACACGTGTAGATAATTTCTATATATATATTTATATCTATATATATATTTCACGTATAGAAAGTTTGTATGATCTACTTAACGTCGTTCTCGATCTGCAGTCATAAAAACCTCTGAGCGTAGTGGGGAAAAAAAGTTTTAAGATCGAGCATTACTTGAATGTAACATTATAAGCAATAATCTTAACGTAGGGTTAGGCAGCCCAGCGTCTAATACTTAAGGCATACATAAGGCACCTAAAACCTTCAGGGAATCTTTAACAAGATTTATATAAGTGTGTGTACATATTTTCGAGATGTCAAAAACAAACACTACGCAAAACGGATACTGTGTATCCACGAGGATTAGCTCAGCAACGATAGTAGCGGCCATACGATCAAAATATAAGAGGCGATTTAGAGCCGTCCTTAAAACGGAGCATCTATTAGCATCCTACTAACGTATTCGAAAATAAAAAGGACATTTGGACGTTTCAAAGATGGAGCCCATATTATTAAAGTGCAATTGATTTATACACAGCTCTATTGTAAATGGCAATACCATATATCTAACTATCAAAGGAAGTTATCTACCGGTCTGGAGACATTAACCCAGACTTCAAGTCTGGGACTTGACAATTTATTTTAAGTATCGCAACGATTGTTTTACTATTGAATAATTAAATGTTCACTTATTTGTCAATGATTCTAGCAAATCCTATAGGCACGAACATGTCACATGGGGTCGTGTTAGCTGATGCCCGATATGACCCAGAAGCGAACTAGAATAGAAACTGATAATCGATCTACAGTGCGGCTAGTCAAACAAACACAAACAGCAATACATTCTTCTGTATGTGATGTTAATTTTGTCAGAGATAATTTTTTCATTCAAGGCGATCTCTCATTTCAGTTTAATAAAAGCGTCAATTTTCTATGTTTGTGTTTTGTCGTAAATCAAATTCCTTATTAATATCAGTTTAGTAACATCGACAGCAAACGCTTTGACTGCATGCAGAAACATGACTGAAACTTGATTCAGTAAAAGGTTTTCGGTGAAGCTGACGCAGAAGTCATCAGATCGCCTCGTCGTACCTTTTTCGCCCGACGTGTTCCCTATTGCCTTTATTGAGCTGTTTTGCTTAAAAGTACTAATTCATTTGGGTCCAGAAAGAAAAAAAAAACTCTGGATTGGTGGAGGGCTTCGCAAAGTGGTATTGACAATGCTGGGCCGACTAAGCGAATGCAAACGGATCCCCAGTAGAAAACTTTGCTTTATTCAATGTACAACCCGGACACCACTCTATCTGGGAATTACCTGTTTTGGTCAATGTGGTATTACCAGGAAGAAAAACATTGTCGATCAGAAGCCGAATGGCTCCACAAATAGATCGTTCTCAAGGACAAAACCCTTTTCCTTTGCAGAACACGTCGGCTTTTAAAAAGATGGGTGAAAGTCGTAAAAGGCGAGAGACACTAAGATGTGTTCACTCGCTCGAAAGTAACTGTGAATTAAAGTCCCTAAAAATAACGGAAACTTTTAACCCAACTTAACAACGTATGCTCCACGATCCGGTATGGCTTTCTTTGCATTTAAATAAACGGTGAGTGCTAAAGGTAAGCTTGAGCTGGGCTTAGCCTTATTATCCGCATACCAGGCTGTTCTAGTTGAGGTGAAATAAAACATCGCCTAAAAAGTCCCGGAAGTCTATCAGACAGACCTTTGAAGACCATACTGCGATTTGTATGATCTTCCATCGTTTTCCACGTAGCGGATGTACCTGTCCGCCATAAGAGGTTTAAAGCAATTATGGACCAACCAAGCAAAACAGTTTGTGTTATATATAACTAAAAGTAAAGGTTCCTTATTCCTTTCTATTGATGTTATTAATGTGACATTATGCATACTCGCAATAAATTTACTAATTTTAGTTAAATTAGATATAATCTTGGTGGAATTTTCTTTTTCTTTTAATATTGCATAGAACGACAGAAAATTTTTGGATTCCAACGGCTATAGTAGACGGGACACTGTTTTATATATCAGAGACAAAAACTTGTGCAAAGCATTAAAAAAATCTTCTAAATATGTTCGAGACTGACCTAAAATTTATAATATTAAAGCTCACTTTGTATCAACTTTTTCACGATTCGTTGTTAATTAACCGATTTCAAGTTCACTGTCAAGTTCGTTCCGATATTTATCTTAGTACAATGAAATGTTATTTAGAGAAAAAGAAACAAGCCAGTCTATAAGCTAATCCTAAAGACCGTTCGTTCCCAGTTGACGTTTCTTTTATATCTGTTAAAACTTAACAAAGGGTTGGCATTGTCGGGAAACATATTTTAAGTAAGGTTTTCTGGAAATAAGCTTAATCACTCCTTCAGCTTCCGTGTGGGTATATTCGTATTTGTAGCAGTGCTGATAAGAAAGTTCAATCAAGCAATGGCTGGTTTCTATACCCCTCTCGAATTCAGTTCACCGGCTAGAGCAACTTAAGCGGCGGGAACTCTTAACTGGCTCATTTGAAGCCAGTTTCCCTTTCTAGCTATTACGTAGGTGTTGTTGTAGAAAGTGTCATCTAAGCAAAGTAAACTTTAAGATACAAGGCCTAATCGTCAGGACGTGGAAGAATTGTAACGGTTTCATTGGGAAACACAATTTTTCATTGACTTTAGCAAGTTCGAAGGCTGAACAAGAGTCTGATCATTGTAGTAAGCGGATACGGCTACTATATTATTCAGCAGTTTATCTTAGAGATCACGTAAAATTGCTTGCTTTTGTCAAGGTCGAAATCTGAAATGCTAATTTCCAGTGTTTTCTGCACAAAAGCCGTAAGCACACATATGTAAACCTTTACAGCGCCTTGCCACTTATCAGGTATCAGGTGCTTTTATGGGCACTCAACCATGTTTCACGCAATACCTAAATCAAATTCAACTTCAGAAATTTCGCAAGCTTCGTCTCGAACTGACACTAATGATATTGGCAGCGGACGAAATTCTGCAAACCATCATGCTACTGTACCTAAGCCATACGGAACCGTCGAGTTCACCCGTGACGACATTTCATTACAACGAATCTCTGATCCTGCATTTGAAACATATCCAAATCCAAACATTAGCAAGCACTATAGATACGGGTCCTGTTGCCTTTGGAGCAAACCCGCAGATACGATGAGGTTCCGGTTCCTGAAGACAGAAATACAGGATCGATGGATACAGAGGACACCCACGTTAGGCAACGTGCCCCGGATAACGAACCCGCAATCCCAGGAGTGCGTTCGATTTCCAACTCTGACAGCACCGGCAGAGAATTTTTTAATCCAACCGTACGTCCTCGACCCGCGACGGATAGAAATGATGAACTCTATTTAACTGAAAGCTATGTTTCCAGGATGCAGCCATCAGACTTCAATTCATTGGATCAACAAGGATGGCAAGATGGAAGACGTGATGATGCTCAGAAAGATCGTCCCGAAGATCACGACGAAGATCGCAAAAGAGAAACCTCACGAGAGCAGCAATCTGCACAGATAGGCTATTGTTATGAGATCAGGAAGGGTTTCTAATGTACGTTTAATCTGCCATTTCTATCCGATCGATAATACGATATGTAAATACAAGCAGAAAGTCGATACAAAAGCCTATGATGAATCAAGTCCTCCTAAACACTACCGGTTAGGAGCTACCGTGTGCGCTGTATATTGGTTTTCAGAGCTGAAAATATGTTCAGAAGTCCTTGATCCGAGTGAGCCATAAACCGAGATAGGAACATCTAGATAGCTTCAGATCCATGTGACACGTTCGTCAGAATAACTCTCAACATATATATTATTATAGCTTTTACTGTCACCGTTTATCCCGTGAATAATGAACATATATAAGCGCATACGTAGCGCTCAATATAAACTTATGGTAAGATCAGAGGTGGGTGATGAGTAGGTTAGCAATTATTCGCAAGAACAAATACACTGAGAACGTATAGTTCTCAAATAAAACCGACAACAATTGGTAAGTTACCTTAGCACTGGTTTTATCTATTTTCGCGTAGTGAAATAGATACAATTGGTCCATTACGAATACGTTTAAGAGAAGCGCGCTGTATCAATTAGGATGGTGCATTTTAGCCTGGGCTAGCATGGCTGTCGTGTTTTGAAGCGCGAGGCTGCAATAGCTAGCTGTTACTACGTCCGAGAGATCACGTCACCTTCTTAGGAAACAGGCGGATAAGTTGTCTCTCACAATATTGCCTTTTTTTTTTCTGCAAGTACTTAGGTACTTAGATTGCAGCGTTAAAAAAAGCTCCGAGGAAGTTCTCTCTAAAGATCACTTAAAACCTCCTCTCCTAAACTCACTTAAAACCTACTCTGTTTAAAGATAGCTTTTTCTAGACATCTTACTTGCTTGTTACCTGTTGCCTGTTAACTTCGAAACACATGTCACTATCTAAATACATACAGTTTAATGTGTACTCTATACATATGCATTAAAGAACGTAGCAGCTATCGTTCTTACCCGATAGATTCCATGGACTATTATAGTTCGTACTTAACGTGCAGTTATCCAAGAATAAAAATTGTGGATAAGTGAATAGTTATCTGTCACTCGCACCTTATATTTATATATATAGACATATATTCGGTTTTATTTCATATAGCCTCCCCGCGATCAAGTGGGCCAGTTAGGCTCACCTTGGCAAGGAAGACATTATCCTGATTCTTCAGGAAACTCTTCTCCAGCTTTAGGAGCTGCAACAGTGATGGAACACTGGATGCGTTTCCTGCTATACCTTGCCATCTCTGCCGTCCTGAACTATACCTTGATCGGCCTGTTTTGACTATTCTAATTCCTTTAGCAGGCAGGATATTTGCATATTGAAAATTCAAATAAACGAAACTTATTCTAAATGTTTGCTATAAGTAAATTGTGATTCATGAAGAACGTCATTGTAGCCGGATTTTTTTTAATCTCTTGTAGATATATGTATCTTGTACATATATGCGCTTTTTTATTCAATCATATCTGTCGTGACATGATATTTTATTATGACGGTTTATTTTCTAAGGCGGTAATAAATGATAAAATGTTACGCTTGCTATATTAAATAAAAATTATTTCATAAGTTAGCTGCTATTTGATTTTAGTTTAAATCAAATATTATCCCTTTTCATACGGCGGTATCTCTATTTTGAACCATCATCCAAACAATAGATTAGCACCGCATCCGCCTAGGCCTAAAAGAAACTGCCACAGTAAGCCATGTCTGCATCGATTCATATTTTAAAAAATAGTTTCATTTTTTTAAAAATTTATTTTTTAAAAATTAAAAAAATAAAAAATAATTTAATCAATTTAGCGTGATTATAACATTTTAGATTACAATGAATCGATGTAGCCCTCAGGCCGGAAATCGCCTTAACATCACCTATTCCACAACGATAGACAGAATTCGTATACAGGTGACTCTGCCATAGCACACCATAATAGTTAAAAGATTGCTCTTTCTCGATCACTTAGGCCATGACGTAAATCAAGCAGTGTTTTTTTGCTTCCTTTGCCTAAATGGCGCCGAATCCAGCAGAAAAACGGACCTTTACGGGTCCTTCAGCAGCCAAACTCCAATCTAGGCCTGCCATCTTGCGTTTGAACTTTTGCCTTAAAGGCTCAAATTTTCATCGCCTATGTCGCAGCGTGGCGGCCTATTGAACTAGAGTTAAAGTAAAACACAGTCATTAGTTTCATTCAGACGACCATTCCCCAATGCCTATTGCTGCGTAGAATTCATAATAATGGAGATTTTACTTAGGGTCAAGGTATATATGTGTGCAGAGCAAAGCAAAGTCACTTGGCATGTTAAGAGTTCCCTTTTTACGTCTTTACAATACATATGTACGTACACTGTGTATATATACAATATATAATACATCCCTCAAGGGGCGTTCGTCCTATTCCGCATATAAGCAGATGAACTTCAGTTTCACTTAAATGCGTCTATGTGCGAGGTAAACTCTGCTACAAAAGCTCCGCCATAAGAGCGGAGCTTTTATAGCAGTTTATCAACTATTTCAAGCTTCTAATAGAACAATGAGAGCTGGTAAGAAACGATTCGTAGCACGTAACGATTGAGCACGTAGCTACAAGCCCGCCAATAGCGACTGATTTGTTTGAGAATTTTGTTCCAGAGGTTTGAGAATTTTTTCCTGAGGCTCATATATTTTAGACCTGTGTCTAGTGTCATTAAATACCTACTTGTTAACGCTAACCTTTTTAATGATCAGTCAGGTTGATCAGGCATGATTACGACCGGTAACCAGGAGGCGCCGGTAGGTTTAGTATTAATGAATGCATACAACCTGTGCGTACCGCTGCATTTGGCATAGATCCTTATGCTTGAGTGATTACGCCTGCAATATCGAACAACTGAGAGCTTTTAACAGACAAGAAAATGTTTCAATAAAGCATTTTGATCAATAGGTCCTTTATGTAGTCGTTGACGTAGGTCAGCTATGGCAATTCTGTGCTGATGTGAATTTGCAACCATATGAAAAGAAGACGGACTTATTTTGAAAGTAGCGTTTCATCTGGATAGTTTAATCAGTATAGGTCTGAAGCATTTTGATTAGTCAGTAAAAGGTACGGAAGAGCCTTTTTTGATAGTTTAACTCGCTTGTCAGCTGCTCGATCTATCTACGTTCCCTAAACAAATTTCACTTGCGTAAAGTTGATTAAATGTCTCATTTATGCCAGCCTGAATTGGACAGTCGTCACAAAAATCGTTCCGGTTCGAATTTTAGTTCAGCTGAATAACTCAGAAGCTTTCCTTTTTGTAAAAGGTAAATAAACAGCTGGCCCTATAATAGCGCGTAGCACGGGCTTATGCCTTGGTCGCCTATAGATCACGCTTCATGCATAGAGACTTACAGGAGTAGAAAGTATCGTATTCGGTCAAAAATATCGGTATACTATATGAAAGCAGCTTCTATAGATATCTGTTCCTTCCATGGCAAATGATCTAAGGAGTCCTAACAACTATTTCGAGTCCAATATTATTATTGAACCCTGCTTTAGATCGTTGGTCCTGTCGGCGAGCTCCAGTGATGTGTCTACGTCTAGTTCCATGTTCCTGCGGGTACTATCACGTTATCGTTAGGACATCTTTAAGGTAGCAGTTGGTTAAAAGTGGCCCAAGTCATATATGATTACAGGTATGATATTTAAATTGTAAGTAGACAGCTATTAATACTAGAAGACCTAAGTAGCTGTATGTCCACCTTCAGCGCTGATTCGGACGCATTCCAGAAAGAACCTTTTTTTTGTTTGACTCGTTGGCATAATCTACGCACAGTCCTATAGTCAAATACGTTGTGTCCTTCACTGGTCTAAAATATCGCGCCGCGATACAGACAAAATCATGCAGACAATTAGGTATAACTACAAAAATACAATATGGCCCGCTTTAGAAAACAACTTAGCGATTATTTCCTTATTCTCAGGTTGTTTTTTCTTTGATTGCCGTGTTTACTACGGCTTGGCAAGGCTGGTCGTAAATGGAACGGCAATCAAAGAAACACAACTCAATGAACGACGGAGTAGTTTGTGGCATGACTATTCTACGATGTATTAAATGCTGGGGACTTTTTTTTCCAGGCTAATGCAACACTGCATTGCGTAAACACAAACTAGCTCTATTTGAGAACTAGATAGCTTCTTAGAACAAATATCTCTAGAAAACCATAAAGATCGGAATTCATACTAGTCGTTAGTACAACTTAACTAAACTCATACCATTTTGTAAATCGTCAAAAAAAAAACAAATTAATTGCATCATTATCGAAAGTACGAAGTATGAAATCTGGATGGAAATTTTTTTTTTTTTTTTTTTTTTATGAAATCGATTCAGTATATGCCAAACATTCATTTCTATTTCTATTTAGACGCTCATCGCTCAGCACCTAATACATAATTCGAATATTTTTTGTCGTAACGTTTTTCTCCAGAAGTCACAAATTTTGCAGTAACCCGCAGTAGGGTTAAAAGGATCAAGTGGCACCCTAGGGGCGTAAGAAACTGGGTCCCAATGGAACCTACTAGAATGGCATAGACTTTGTCGGGCGTCTAGCTTTGTTTTGCACGTATGATCACTAGCAGGTACATGTGTGTCCTAACTGGTTATTCAATCTACATACACACCATGGAACAGCTATAGACCTTGTTTTTCGTGTCCTCGAGGAAGACAGTGAGAGACACGGTTCGTCAATCTATTCAACATCGGTGGCTGTGGTCGTCAAAATTACATACCGGCTGCATGTGTTTCTGTCTTTGCACGTATTAGATAAATACGCGCTAATGTATCTAGAGTTTTAGACTCCCCATTCTAGCACATCAATTCGTCTTGTCGTTCCCTGGTCACGGCCTATAATCTAGCTTCACCAAATATCTGATAGTAACGTACAGCGCTAGCCGCCACTGTATATCTTGTGCGTTTTCTAGTAGCGTTACGCCTCTGACCATTATCTAGTTAAGCTCCTCAGCAGACAGCAACGCTGATATTCTGAACCTGTTACCGGTACTCGTACTGGCAGAGAAATTCAGACTCGCAGAGGTCCCGCAAATAACATTGCTACATAGAGCTGCCACTCAACGAAGCTCGAGTTAGTCCTAACGTTGGCGCTGTGTCCTGAAAAAAGAAGAGAGCTCTTTCTCCACAAGCGTCTCTCAGCACAGAATACGTCACAAGCATCTAGTACTAGTAACCGTTCGCTGATCCGACATGTTGGGAAGAGCATCATAAACTAACCCCACCTCCCTTGTTTCCCAGCACAGCATCTGTAAATCGCTACATCTCGTTTGCGATGCCAGTGATCACCGCGTCTATAGCAACCAACTACGTCGTTCGAGAAACCGCGTTGACTGGCTGTTATGCTATTGCCCTTCTTTCAGACAGGTAAGCACGCTTTCGTCGACACGTCGATAGGCCTGCTTGCATAGGCCGCCAACTGAACAGCTGGTCCAGTCGTTTGAATTCAACGCAACTAGGCAGGAGAAACCGCAGAGATCAAAAAGTCCTGCGCTGCGCGCCCGTGTCTTCGTAGTGAATCGTTGAGAGCGATCACGTAACGTACCTGTTTACCCTCCACCAGTATTTCTAATACTGCTCCCGGAAGCTGCACTGGCGATATGGTGTAACAGCAATAATAGCAAAAAGTTGTTGTTAACGTCGAAAGGAAGTTGCTATCGAGAAGTGAAAGACAACGTGAGATATCCTCTTTGTTAGCACCATCTCCCACTATGAGTAGGCCTGTCTAAACTGTTCCAACTTTTTCTGTTCAAGCTCGGGTTGTACATAGACTTTCGGCAGTTGAGACTTGTGCTATTTGTTGCTGCACGTGTTCCGAGAAATCCTGTCCAATTTAGTGCTTCAAACGCCGTCGAAGCCGTTAGTTCCCTACAATAGAAGGATTTTGCCGGACAACCGCACTGAGCATTGCATGCTTCTGTTGGGCTGCTAAAGGCCGCAGGTGTTGGAGTTAGTGTTTTCGGTGCTGCTTCGGCAGACGCTGATCGAGAGATGCGTCTGTGTTCTTACAGCTGCTCACTGATCGTGGCTGATATGTTGCTTTAGCAGCTGACGTTGTTCGCTGTTCATCGTCGACATGTAGACTCGGCTAATCCGACAAGCGTTCGCACGATCTAGCCATTATAGAGGCTTACTAATACCATACATCAGTGGCTGAGGCCATACTGGACACCAACTATCGTCTATGGAGTGTATCATGCTGTACTCTATATAGCGGTACTGCAACTGATGTGTGAATACGCAAAAGCACGGGCGCGATTAGAAACCGTCGAGCTAGACGCGCGCAGATAAACGCTGTCAACAGCGGGTGCTCACGGTGGCCATAATGTCGATGGTGCCGTAATTTTCTCTCTGTTGGTGTTGGTATGAATATTAGCAGATCACTGCGGTAGAAAAAGTGCTTTTTAATGAGTTCTCTTCGTGACGACTTCACCTACGATGTGGTGCTTCGACAGTTGTTGAGACTTTCTCTGTTGATACCGATGAGGTTGACGCAGCCGAGTTGAGGTCTGGTGCCCACTGCCACTCAATGAGATCGTGTTTGATCTCGGAATAATTCTATTGTGGTCTTCTGACTGAGCGCTTCAAAGTTCAAGTACCAATTGTCAGTTTTTGTTGCGAGCCACTTTTTGAGCAAAGATCGACATTCGTGATGTAACGATTATTTGTTTGTCCATAGTAGCATTTCGCTGAGTGGTAAAGCTCGACGTGTCCTTACTGTCCGTTTTCAGGTGACAAGCCTATCGTAACCGTGGGAGCGGCTAGAGCCTGACAGGGCTCCGCTTTGCATTTCCATCAAGTACAGATAATTTGGAGAACACAAAACTGCCCAGAGAATCTTTGTTTATAGTAAAAATATGAGGCGAGTACATCTGGAAGCCATTTCGATGTTTCTGTCTTGGCTACTTCTTGGCACGACGAGTGTTCACGTGTCAGCGCAGGTACGCTTTGGGTTATTGGGGGTGGTGTGTGTGGTAGATAGTGATTAACAGGAAATAAGAGTGTTTCAACAAGGATGCCTCTCACAAATTTCTTAGGAAGAGGCTAATATGGCAGTATTTTTAGTATTATTAATGCCTCATTAATTAATTAAAGCTGCAAATTTTCCGTTTCAATACTTTTTTTTAGAATCTAGCTATAGGACATTATTGCAGGCTATCAATCAAGCCTGGCTATATACTGCTTAAGCATTTCTATTTAGTTAGCTAATTCTTTTTGTCAAACAATGCTACCCGGTGCACACAGATGGCCAGATACGTATACGATATATGCCCAAGTGATCAGTTTATCAAAGCACTCTATTTTAAAGTATCAGACTGTTGTATTGATTTAAGACAATCCGTTTTAATGAAAACTAAAAATAAAATAAGCACAATAATAATTTACCATGTGCTTTATTCTTTGTTGTATAGACGTTGAGATTCCACCCGTAGGCAACCACTGGGCGGAACATCATACAAATGAAGTGAAATAAGCACATCTAGGCAAATTAGGTTAATAAAAAAAGTTCTATCGCCTAACTTGGGACAGACAATTGTCGCTTAAAATGAGTGAAACGTTCATTTGGTTGTAACGTTCAGTTCTGAAAAATATGCTAGAGGTACCAGACTGCTATTGTTAGTACTGCGTTTGATAATAGTATTCCTCATTTTTTAACGACAAAGCGTAAATTTTGAGAAAAAAATCGTGACAGCTAGGTTAAGGTACGCTTGCTGGCCAAACAGGCTCCGTCATTTGAACCTGGTCTACGAGATGACGTATCCCGTTCACTCTGTTTCTGGTACATCTGTCTAGGCAAACGGAACTAACGTTTGTCTACACAACCCATTATCCGTAAACGAGTTAATTCTGTTATTGGGTCTCCTCTTAGATATTCTCTGTTTACAACGGTGACAGCTTCATAGTCCGACAAGATTGATGCTGCCCATCTATAAGCGGTGCATCGAAATTCGAACAGACGTTTGAAAGGAAGGTTTTTATGTGGCCTGACACAGACACATGCGCGCGACGCGTTGGGTGAAGCTTTGATAAATGACTTCAATTTAGGGCTTGCACCGCTGACGAAACTGTATCAAAAAAGACGTCCTCACAAGGAAGTAATGGTAACGTGTCTGCCTACTAATTCGTGGAATACAGATAAATGCAGTAGAAAAAGCTCTAAGAATTTTTGCGGTTTGGTCCCTTCAGATTGCTCATATCGAGGTCCCCCTGCTCTGACAACAAGTCGCTAAATCAGCGCTAAAACAGCGGCGCAAAAAGCCTGCCGTAGAAGGAATAGCTGAGAGTCAGCCAAAAAAAGTTCAAGTTTCAAATAAATTATTTTTTCATGGCAAGTAATTCCGCGCTAAATAGTTTTTCGTGACTGTCCAATATAATACGGTCTGCTACTGTTTCGGCTGCACTCCTCAGAGAATTCAGAGCTAATGCTTGTTTTATCGGCCTGTAAGACTTTCTATCGGATTTCGAAGATATAAAATCTGCAGCTGAAATGTTCATGAGCTATTCGATTAATGGCACACCCTGGTATGTTAGAGTTAGTCATCAGAGCGAGATCTAGATACCACCACGATGGTCAGAGTCAATCAAATCTATCCGTCTGACCAGCTACGACTAACCGCTCGCAGAATGTGTTTCAATATACATACACATATATAACTGTATCGAAACAAGAGCGGATACTTTGAACATTTTTTTTTTACATGTGTAGAGAGTCCCATATTCTGCAGTCATGTTTATTCAGTATAATCTTGATCGACTTCGATCGCAGCTTCAGTTTGGGATCTACACCACTTTCAGTGACGTTTTAACGATATCGGTAGTTGGGCATTCGTTAAAGCTCCATCCGAATGAATATACTCGACACAAAGAAGCAAAAGGGTCAAATTTTGGACAGATAACAAACCCAGAGTTTCAAAGATAAAAGCGCTAAGGATCCGGAAAATTCCCACAGGTGCAAAAAAAGCTAACCGTTTTAGCTTATCTGTATGACTTCAGTGGCAATTTGATAGTAGATATTTCCCTTTTGGAAGCAGCTGCTAATTTCTGAATGAAAAATCCATAAATATCTGGAGCGGATTTTGCATTGCTTTAAAGAATTTTAGGTCGTTTAAGCCTTATTGAGAACCTCATGCTTCGTCTCGCCGATTTTTTTTCTCTCGCCGAAACGTCCCACGGACGCTAACAATAACGTAGACTAAGAATTTTCGCCAGGAAAGGAAGTTTAAATTCTGCCTAGAAGTTCGTCCTGCGTCAAGAGATTGGATAAGTGCTGAGCTTTGTTTCGATTGACGTTAAAAAATGACGTACTGCTTTCCGCCATAATAAGTTTATGATTTTTTTCAAGAAAAAACCAGCTCCATTCTACTACTAAAAAAATCGTAGGTGAGCGAACGCTTACCATGCAAACAGCAGGACAAAATGTGGCCGAATTTCAAGGGCAGGCTTCATTAGATGATAATAGCATATATATGGATAATGTATTTCTAATAATCTACGAATCTAACTCTCAGGATTTACCGCCTACAAAGCGTTTCAGCTGGACCCCCTTGACAACAAGCACTTTTTTGCCTAAAATGATGCAAATGTAATGCGTGCTAATCCGATGAGCATCTGCCCTCACAGGTTAAAGACATTTGAAATAGGTGAGCCGGAACAAGGCGCGTTGATTTCTACTTCGGCGAACGTTCGATTCGATGATCTCTCATTGAAATACAATAAGCAGAGTTGGACGATTCTGCAGACCTCGAAAGCCAACGCTGATTCTCCGTTAACTCGTCAATGACCTCTTCGTTCTGTCACATACACACTTAAAATATAATCTGTCTACGCAGTCGTACGCCTTATTCAAGGTCTTTCTGCGTTGCTTTTGGCCACACCAGCCAAAGAAGTAACCGCGTGTAACGAAAAGACAAGGGCAACAGATCTCTTGAGCGCAGAGCTCGCTACGTGTATCGATGAAAAACTCTCGTCGAATTTCTCATTTTTCTACTGTGGCGTAAGAGGGGTATTTTAGAAGTGGTTTATAAGGTTTTTTAACCCGAGTTGCGAACGCCCATTCTTGACAGAGATGATAAATAGTCAATGCAATTATACGATTATGCAGGAAGGTGCCAAGTCGGTCCTGGTCGAAGCTGGGTACAGCGGTGATCCTCGCGGATATTTCGAATTTTAGCTTGTGTATATGTAAAAATCGCCTATCAGGACACCTAATACCGAACTGAATGTTAACTTGCTTGCCTCACTAAGCTAAATAGAGCTCTTCTGGTCCCTGTTCATCAATGAAATAAAAAACTTCGGTGCGCCACAAAAAATACTAACAAAAAACATTCGATACGTGGAGCATTTTATTTAGAAATAATAGTTTTTGCTTTTCGTAATGACAAAACAGTGAGCTGCCTTTTTGGGTCCAAAATACGAATCGAAAAAAAATTAGGCCCCTTCATAGGCCGACTAGAATGATACGGATACAGTTTTGCGCAGATGATGAGTAATAAACATATACGAACTAATAGACAAACCCCATAATATTAGTTATTTTTCGTTTGGTTCTCTAACAGGGCCTATTTGATGAGACCTATTGTTGCGCTTGTTTATATTACAGTAATTTCACGGAGAGAACTATGTATTTTAGGGATACAGTCGAATATTGGTCTGACTGCTCATTTATGTTTCGTGTTTCCTTTAGTCCTGTGCATATACTAAGTCTCTGATCGAAATAGACCAGCTGAAATATCTGCATTAAATCTCATAGACGGCACACAAATACTGGACGAATTGCCTTAACGAAAAAGCCCATTTATATGTTCACCTATCGCTTGGGAAGACGACGTACTATTTGTAAACGCGTTAAAGCAATGCGGTCAACACATCGTAGGGTAGGCTATGTACGCATAGAGGCGTGCGGGTGCTGTCGTTTTGCATGAATTCTTCAGTAGGCTTTAGCCAAGCTGAGATTAGGTGGCATTCAACTACCTCGTATTAGGAAATCGCGGCTGGTTCGTCTAGCTTCCTATATGACAATGTGTAATAGTGGATTTTTTGTCCGCCATTACGCCAATAGCTAAATGAAACTTTAATGGAATCGTTTGGCTTGATCGGTGCTGCTTTGGTCATCATTTTCTTCACATTTATGCGATCGTTCATCAATCAATTAATATGTAGCGATCCTGCCATAATGGCATAATCCCATTAATAACTCAGGCTCAACTAGAACGATAGCGAAAAGCTTTACCGAAAACAGTATTTTCGTACAATAACATATATGTTCGTGTTTCATACGGTAGTTCAGTGTATAAACACGGGCAAAATCCCGTGTTGATGTAGCTCTTCTGGTACGAAGTCTATAGCAGCTACATAACGGGGCAGTCGTCTAATCTTCTTTGTTGACGACTGGCCCCTGTTACATCGATAAGATGAGCAGTAATGCACGATATGTTGATTTATAGATAATAATAATAATACTAAATACGTTTGATGAGATGTTGCTTATTGTGGGGGTGCGAGGAGAATTGGCTGGGCTTAGCCCCCAGTTGTTTTCTATTTATTCCTACGATTTTTGATTGTTTCAGAAGCATATTTACGTCATTTAGTTCACTAATATTTTGATCGAAAGTGACTTCATTCTATGGTCTTCTCCTTCTTTGTTTAGTATTATCATTAAACGTGTGAATCTGTGCTTCATAAAAACATAACTTGTAGATGTTTATCCTGAAAGATATTTGTTATTGAAACGGATAGGTGATTCTTACCATTCAAGCCGATACATCTCTAAAATAAGGGTTGCCTGCTCTACGTCTGATACCGTCATTGCTACTGGCATTCAGTTAGACGGGTGGCTCCCAGCATAGCACGAAGTATATCCGTCTATGGCCGGTTTCTAACCTAATCAACTTTATCAAAGGCTACGTGCTCCGCTTTAAAAAAAATCACCCATTTCCAGCACAGTTGAAACATCGTGTGTTGCACGAATAGCTAGACAAATAGAGGCTTTCGAGTGACACAAGTGGACAATGGCGATGCCTAAGCGATACCGCCTGCTTATTTGAATAAATCGTTAGGCTTTGATTGATTTAAATAGAAGTTCAGTTGAACAAATGGTGAAGACATTGCCTGGTAGAAAGGAGACGAAGGCCTAAGTCGGATGAGCTATCAGGGCTGTACTAATCTTGCTCGAAACACCTCCGAACGAAAGCTATGATACGCTGATTAGCATAATGTATCAATACCTGCCCATTTAGGGGTCTAGTCTCAGTGGGTGAAAGTGCAGTAGATTAAGAGCACGGGCGATAGTAATCCATGCATCTCTGCTATTAGAGGTCTGATCTTTGAAAAACAATATACAATGTATTTTTGCGTTAGGGAACATGTGATAATTAACAGTAACGTTAAATCTGTTTTCGTTATATAATCAACACTGGGACGGTCGTTCACTTCTTACCTTTGACACTGTATATATATATATATATATATATATGTATATATGATTCGTTTTGAAAAAACAGGAAAAGCTGTGTTGTACATTTGCGTGTATATCTGTAGTATGTCTGAATACGAATAAGACGGCTCCTATAAACGTAAGCGTTTGGTGCAGGGAGAACTACTAGCATGTTGCATATGGTACTATGTAAAACCAAATAAAGTTATAATGCATTGAATTCGGTTGAGAAAGTTAAATTTTTTCCATGAAGTTTTCTATGAAATTCTATTTTTAGAATAAGCATATAAATTAGGCCTCACACATATTAGCTAATTACTGCAATCAATTCATTTCACCCTGTTTAGTGTTGCTACAATTGCTTCCCTTTCGCTATAGGACTTCGGCATGGGAGGTGAAATCGCTGATACCGTAGCCCACGAAATTGAAGTGCCCTGGGTGAACTACGATATTCATACAAGTGCCAGCATCTCGGACTCAGTAGAAGACACACAACCTACAACCGCTAAAGATTCGATCGTCACTATGCCGACGGCGAACTCGAATACCAAACCGCCTTTGCTAGCTGAGGGTCGAGGTTTAATATCAACCTTCCAGCCGGTTACGAGTCTACTGACAACGTCCGCACCCATTCCCACGCAACGAAACGCAGCTAACTCGACGGATGCCAAGTTTTCAGGGGGACTAATGCTCTTGCCATCATGGAGTACCTGTGCCCTCATAACAACCAGCATCCTAACAGTAATAATTAGAACGATGCTTTGAACGAATAGCGATCTTAAGAGATTGTTATTGCCCACGTGCGGGAAGTCATGAAGACGCGTTGGTAATACAACAAACTCAGCCGTCGATCTTTTGCTATATATTCTATTTTGTGATATAATAAACAAGCGTGTCAATTATATATTTTATTTGTAAAATCAATCGTGGTTCCACTTAACAATAAAAATTAATTCGGTAAATTCTAGTTTAACATTATTCATAAATAGTAAAATCAGTAGCGATTTAAGCATAGTGAAGTTGTCTTGACCTACCGTGCGTGTTAGTCTGAAGTAAGACCTTCAAAAGTTTTTTCGATTTTGAAGCATATGCTGTTCATTAGCATCTATATTAAATCTCTAATTCCTAATTAGCCTTGGTGTCGATCCAACAAATGGCCCTTCGGGCGTTTATGTACTTGACCAATCTACACAGAACTGTCCAAACTTTATCTAGTGCCTTTGGCATACGAACGTTTACCAGAAAGAACGTTCGGCAGGGAAATGTCTGACTAAAGAATGCTCACGATGGCTTGACGCGACTTTTCCTTAAAAGCCGAGATTATCCTTAATAGTTTAGATATATGATGTATACTTTATAAATGGGGACGGATGGTTTCATTATACGCATCGGATAACTTTATAGTATTTCTTTGGAATTTTACGACCCGCTCGCTATTTACCAACAGAGACGTACTACCATATGATCTTGTCAACGGACACAGCTCGTCCTACAACACCGTCTTACTCTTAGTTACCGAAAAAATAGAATAACATCGTGCGAAACATAAGAACGATCAGCAGTTTTACCTTGAAGTTCCGCTGTTCTTCAAACGGGCTGATTGAGATTTATTATGGTCTATTACGCCCTTGTGCCCACCCTAGATTGTGTATTTGTTTCTCCCAAACATGCAAGATATTGTGTATGTTTAGACATCGTTTGTTGCATTACATAGGAAACAGTTAATTTAATATCGATCCACATTAATTATCTCACATTAATTATTGTGCCTAATCGTTCTCATAGAATTTCCTATACGTGTCAACTAAAAATAGTTAGTATATCTATATATATATATATATATATATATATATAACGAGAATTATCGCATAGAGATAGGCACAATCGTGACGTATTTTTTTCAATATTATTACATATGATGGATTACAGTTCATGCAATGTGGTCTAGTCCAGTATTTACAATCAACAGTATGTTGCATACGAATGTATGCGCACAAATGAAAAATAATATAGTTGAATAAATGTTTACTTACTATATGCTTATTTTAAAAGCGGCCTGAGGTACCCCAAGGCATTGGTCTGATCGGCCTGGTCCTCTGCAGCGCACTAATTCCCGTTAACTTCGCTTTGCGGTCGTGCGGCTACCATGTACCATGAATATCTTTTCCTCATTCAGGGATGACACTTTATGTTGTCGCTGTTATTTGCGTCCGGTAGGTTCCGACGTCGCAGGTTCGTGATTATTAAGCGTGTGAGAACGTAATCTGTACTCATTGAGTAGTTAATTCCGATAAGCGTACTCACTCGTTGATACCCGTAAATGAATCCCGTACGAGATAGGCCAAAAGTGCAACCCTTTTGCCGATAAAAAAAAATAATTTTTTTTTTAATTTTGAAGTAGTGAACTAAACAAACAGGCCGACCGATCGAAGCATACCAGCGGTAGTGCGTCGTCTGTCGTAGATGGGAGGCAGGTAAGAGCTGACTACAAAATGGTGCTTCCTGAATTAAACACAAACTTAAGCTCTTAACGTATACCTTCAATGCACCAAGTTATAAATACCGCAGTAGTTCCGCTCGTGTTTACCAACATGCGACATAACTGCTCTAATCGATGTAACTGCACGACATCGTCACTCTGCCGACTCAGTTCCAAACAACTTAATCATATCAGTGGCGATAGTAGAATTTCATCTGCAGTAGTCTTCCTCAGTGCCTTTCGTAAGATTAACAGATGTGCGTGAGAATGTCAGTGTTGATCTTCATTCATGAGTACTACGGGTTGCTTAAAGGAAGTGGGATGTGCCAGTACTCAGATTTATAGTTCAGTCTTTTAAAGTGATCCCATTAAGCTGACCCTTGAGCATCCGTGTACTGATCTCGTAGACAGTATATATATATTAACGCGTTTATTTTTTATTGGAGTGTTTTCGTGGATTGACATTGGCCGTGTGGCAAAAAACTTCCTCTCCCGAAAGCAGTCAAGGCTCCTTTGTAAATTGGTAGTGCGCGTCAAAATGTCTGTGTCTGAACGGTTTTTGCAGTTCAGAAGCTTTTGTCAGCTTCGAGGAATATGCGGATAACGATAGCTTATGAACGTTTACTAGTACAACTGGTAATAACATGAGTGTCAGCTGTAGACCAGCTCTTTACGGATGTCTGTAGCCCATAGATTCTGGGTTCCTCGATATATCGGTAAAATTAACATAGGGTGCGGAAAGCGCAAGTAAGCAAGAGTGGCTCCATATAACATAGTTTTTCGCCAACCCTAATACGTTTGAGGTGCTTTGCAACGTCCGCCTTTTACTTCTCGTTGGACACTACTACAGAAACTGTAAGGTACGGGCGGCGTTGGTCCTATAGACATGCGTTACCGTGTCCCTTAAGCATCCCTTAAGATAAGATCTGCGTAAAACATCCTGCATGCTTGTCTAGCTTATAGGCGACTAATGCTTTCAGTGAGTTACTCTAGCCTAATGCGCATTTTGTATGCATTATAAAATAATAAAAATTATAACGTAAAATAGAGACCGTTGCTTGACAGACGCTTGGTGGCTGGCTCTCGTCCATCATCGGGGCGAAAGTTGAGGCAGTGACGCTTGTCTCGGTAAAGCGGGTCACAAGGAGTCACTGTTATAGTTCAATGACTGCTAGAGGTTGTGGATAGCTAAGCGAAAATTCTAGGTCGAGCGAATCATTAGGCTGCATTTTGTGAGGACTACCATTTTAAAACTTTCAATAAATCTAGCTAATAGTCTAAGTCTTAATTGCTCGATACCTAAACATTCTAAATTCTATATAATTTCCCACGTCATTCATCAGTGTGTTTAAAGGTCAACGAACACGTATGTTCTGCCATGTGGAGTCCTACCCAAAAATAATCAAAGGTATAGAAAGATCGTACAAACGCACTTAGTTCGTTTTCTGGGAGTCACTGGGAACTGGAAGTTTATAGTCTGAGTTAGCTGTATCAAACGGATTACCAATCTACGTGATCCTGATCGCGCCTCAGAGTTAAATTTTCTTTACTGAGTAAGACGTCATTGTTACCAGGGGTAGCTGCATACAATAATCAGAGGCAACGGTCATCAATCATAAACAGCAAACGGAATAAAGCGCTAGGCCTCTCTAGCGTACCTATCAAACATGTAATAAATGCCTATATATTAGGGTCAATACATAGCATGAGATGTAAAAGCAAAATATCTTGTTTAACTTAAACAAGAATCACTATGCGGACCAAATTATGCCAATTATACGGATTTCTATATACCTATAGCTAGAGTGTCTCATCAGAACGTTTCGAAACGAGCAACTAGCATGGAGTTTATTATTATTGTTGACGATCCATTTATCTTGTTCACGTTCTCTCCAGCCAAAGAAAATCGTGATGCTAGCCGGCCAAGATTAGGTCATTAGGGGGCCGGAATTTCTTCAGGCCATATTGTTGCTTTATAGTATATTGTTGTACGTGGCATCTTGGCAAAGACACCACGTACAACAATATACTTCGAAAGGCTTCGAGAACTTGCATACATTTCGTACATGTTATATTACTTGACAGCTAGCTCACCTTCTTTTGGATTGAACGAAGACCTATATATTTCGAATATACGGTTGTACACATTGCTTCAATTGCAGCTAACTTATTTTTGCGGTGACCGCGATCGTTCAGCGGTAACGTGTTTGCCCCTAGTAGGGTTGAGCACACCTAGTGAGATGGTCAATGTTTACCCCGTGTTAAACAAAAACTATATATGGTTCGTCTGTGTTTCGCATATTTCCCAAGTGTTTTTTTTGTGATTCATTTTTTCTAAAGTTTTCATTTTTCTAACAGAAAAGCTTGATAGGTCCACGAAAAGACTAGCGTTTCGTAGACCTAGCAACAAAAACGGCTGTTCCCTGAGCTAAATGGAGAATCGAGCTCGAATCTTTAAACACCCTGCATAAGTACAATGATGTGATCATTTCATGCTCGTTTGTCATTGTTGTTTCAGCAAATCTACTCAGAGTTCGTTAAGCTCGAATCCGTTTCAATGGTCGCAGTCGATAACAATAAATATTTTACAAAACTAAACAATGCTTTCATATATATATAAGGCGCATTAGTTTCATTGGTTTACTCGAATCCGTCTTCACCCGAAGCACGTTACGTTTTGCATCTTGCGTTTGAATCGATCCAACATATCTACCAGATACTATAAGAGCGCCGTTCTGTTACGCATTTTCACACGTACCGCATTTAACATGCTTTGTCTCTCGTGTGGCAAACATAGGCGCCCCCTTGCCTGTCCCAAAAAAAACACTGAGAAAAAAATTACATTTATCTTTTTTTAATAGCAACATGTCAACCGCGAGATGTACTGTGCGTGTTCAGTAGGAGGCAGGGTAGCCGTTGCCCTGCGAATCCTGCTGGGTCGATTAAATGTGGGTATCCAGAAGGGCCCGCTGTTGGGCTAGTTTCCATGTTATTTGCTCGATGGTATGTGTCGAACATGTTGTCAGTTGACATGTAGTATACTGGGTGGCGCGAAAAGCCTGTTAACAGTTCAAAATCTTCGCTCTACATTGGTTCAAAGGGCAGAGTAGTGCATCAAAGTTTACAGGAAAAGTAAGGTTAAAACGTCCAAAGTGTCAAGTAACTTTTTTGAACGGTCGATACGCTTCTGTGTTACCCTATATATACACTTCAAATCAAAAGTGGGGGGTTAGTAACTACCAAAGGGATTAGCAACTAACCAGAATAGACGTGTTTTGTACCGCCGCTATTTCTTTTTTTAGGCTTTCTTTACCTCTGAAAAACTGTTAACTGTTTACTCTGCTACTATCGACGCCGACAAGAAGCTTCGTAACTATGTCCGGGGATGCTGTATCATTTCACAGTGCAGATACGATCGAATTTATCTAATATAGATGACCGCAAACATCAATACGAATAGCTATTTACCACGCTAATTGAAATAAATTATATCAATCACAGTCTGTAGATAGAAGACCCTTTGCATTTTCCCTAATGTTTCCTTAATGTAAAACCTTTTAAGCTGATAAATAGTTTTTGAGCAGGTACCCCCTCTACTCATCACTCTGAATTTTATGACGGAAATTTTGCGCCAACCTATATTTTCAATAATTATCGTTCTACAAGTTAGACGTTTTGACAGTTCGCCGAGTTAATTGAAAAGGTTAATGCAGATGAATATGCTAAAGAGGTTCTTTTACTAGGGGTGATATTCTACAAGGTTCCTGCATTCGAAAGCGTGCTTCCTATACCACTGGCTGAACTTCTAAGTTGAGGCATTTACAATTTTTTCTATTGGCATTGTTTTTACATTTTTTTTTTAAGTTTGCATAGATCTCCAACGAATTTCGCGTGACACCAATTGTAAAATGGGCAAAAAAAAAAATAGAGATTAGACGTGCAAGATATGGTCGCAGCTTATTATGACGAGTGTTTTATATTCTGTTCTGAAAGATATCGTTATGCTTCTATGACTGATAGTAAGCTTTGCTATTTTAAAGGTAGAGAGGAGTGTTGATTGTATATAGTACACATTGTGTACGTTGTCGATGCAACAGATCCGGCTGGAAATGATTCAACATTTCTTATTTAGAACTATCTAGAACTAAACGCTTTCCATTATAGTTAAAGGTAGGAGCCGCTATCCTAACTGCTATTAACAGCCGATAGCCGTCAATGACTAAAGGTTGTCCCGCGCCCGCGATACCTGGTAGCACCGCTGACGAAGCTTTTCATTGATCTTCCTAGTTAACGGAAGGTACATGTTATGTATCTATCGCATCGCCCTATCGCATTTTGTCACACGCATTAGTTATTTGTTGTCACGAGAGTATCGAGGCTAAAGGGCTTTAGCTTCAACAAGAAAGGATTCAATGGCCTAATATTCAACAAGGACACACAGGTAGAAGAAGTATTTGTGTTTATAATTTCAAATGACGTTTCAGCTGTTGAAAAAGAGTGTCATCTATTTTACTGTTTCCGAGCCCTAAGATAGATCACTATCACACGTAATTTTTCAGAGAACAGTTACTGTTACAAT
Organism: Varroa destructor; assembly: GCF_002443255.2. Classification (NCBI taxonomy): domain Eukaryota; kingdom Metazoa; phylum Arthropoda; class Arachnida; order Mesostigmata; family Varroidae; genus Varroa; species Varroa destructor. The sequence goes on along the minus strand of NW_019211454.1, from coordinate 7,862,109 downwards.
ATTCTCCATTTTCTCACTAGCTCATAACCTGTTTAACTAACTTCAGTGCGACATCCCTACATGTGATGGCAAATCTGTGTGACGAAGGGACGCACAGAAGTATCACCGGATGCAGTCTTCACGTAACCGATATGATACTGAACAAACCAAACGACCAAATGAACGCAGATATACACACGGCTGTGGTACAGTGCAATGACGTCCCGCTAGCGAGCGGCAATGGCCGACCTGAAGGAGGTCTGAAGAATCGACCAGTTAGGAGTGTGTGCGTGTTAGGTTTGACTCTTGAAGTCTTGTTCGTTCATCTCAATGGAAAGCGCAAAAGTACCTTTGACGGTGAGTCCTTCCCGACTTTAAGTAACGTCATTCCACACACAGAATGGTCCCTGTCGTTCGCTGGAACTCTACCTACAGCTCTTTCACATCAACGACGTTATTCTTAAATGTCATATTTAGAAAATTAAATTAGTCAGAAAGAGCCAGGCAAGTGTCAATGTGTTTACCTCCTCTAACGCCTTTAACTTATCGAGGTTTATATTAGTCAATCTCGAGCTATCAAGCAGTATCAAGCGGCGCCTAGTAACGCGGCGCGTATCGAATGATTTGTACATCTAGTTTTTATCAATTTTTGCGTTATGTATGTTGGGTAAAATAAGTCACAAGTGTCGCTAATATGTATCCTAGTTAATATTACAGAGATTAAACAGACACATCATATATGGTATCAATAGCCTAATAGCTGCTATGCGAATTTTCGCTCTAATTCGAGCTCTCGTCGTCTTACTTGTGGTCGTGAAACTTTTTGCGGTTAGATGGTAAAACCGATGCCCTTAAGCGACTGTTTGGCGATCTGAAAACACAACCTGCGGTGAGAAAACACTGGTTAGGACCATATCAGCACGGATAACATTATGACTGGATTTTTCGTCTGTATTTCTGATTCGGATGTTTTGAAATATGGTGGTGATCTGTATAATAACAGTCTCTGGAAATGCAGCTGATTTAGTATAATAAAGAACAGGCAGTACTGCGTACGTTCGTACACACCTTGAAAACTACCTATATAGTCAAGAGTAATTCATTTGAAACAAATCTCAGTATCTTGTGGCAAAAACAGTCACTACTATCGCTTTTTTTCTATAAAGAGATCACTTTGATGAGCCGTGCATGAATCAAGCACAAGGGTCGACGGCCATATTTTATCGTCGAACCACGTGCTTTTATGCGAACCCCCTGACTCGAATCAGAGCTAAGTGTCTTGGAGCTTGCGCCTAAACAGGGAAAGCTTTCAGGCTTAATGCACACTTGGAACAGAACACGATAGGAACAGGTTTAGGGTGGCAGCCTCACCTATTTCTAGTGCGATGCATTGCTCGATACGACAGCAGATCTCATAATCAGATTGTGATTCCAGCGGCATGAGAGAAAACTCTATTCTATTCAGGTGGCATTATGCATTAAAATTAATAGCTATAAATATATCAAGGTTATTTTGGCTTTTACCGAATTCTCGTTCAAACTTATACTGCATAGCCTTAGAAAGCATGCGTCCTGATCAGTCGGATAAGATGAAATTTAATTTTCAGAACAAAATGCATTCAACTTAAAGTTTTTCACCGGTACTTTTGCTTGTGCAGAATCGATGCAGATAAAAAGCCAAAATTCGTAGACACTTGCGCTATTCATATCTTTCTGCTAAGACACATGGTGATGATTCCGCCATCAGTTAGCTAGAATTTTCACCTCTGTCTTTTGTTACATGTTAATTTAAGTCATACAAGTGAGAAATCAATATTTACAACGCAAATAAGCTTTATTTTTTGGTACTTGCCAAACTCATCTTAAATGGATTTTGTTTACAATTAAGATACATTATCCTTTCAGGGCTAACTTAGCGGTCATAATACACGTATTTTGAAATTTTTCCACGCTTGGCGGAACCACATTTTGAACCCGAACCGCTGAATTCGGTTGGCAGCTGCGTAAGTACTCTAGCGTTGTAGTCGCTAGATGTAGCGGGTTCGTTTATTTACGCTTGCCTAATATGCAAGGGTTCTCAGAAAGCTCCCGTTCAGTCTCAGGTAAATCTTCCTCCTCATTTAATTAAAAAAAAATATATGTGTATTTATGATGTCCGAAGAGCTTCCAAAAGGCAGAAGGGCAGATACGAATTTTATGTCAGTCTTGAGTTCTCTGAATACTCTTAATACCCCCGACCGTCTCATACACGCTAAATATGTAAAGCTACTGTAGGCAAGGATAAGGCTTTCTTTTTATGTTATTAGTTTTATCTACTTTTAGGACTGTCTTCAGCTTAATTCAGATCATCCACAATTCCATAGGTTTGGTTAAGGACAGCAAATGTACTCAAACCTTACATCGATTTCAGTACGAGTTGCCGCCGCAGAAACTACGACATACCAAATTCAGTTTTAAAGTGCGGTTCGGTTCCACCAGTGGTTCTGGCACAAGGAAAGCTCATTGTATCTATCACAAAATGGTTACATATAAAAGTCGCCTTTACTCAATTACGATTAAAAACTCATTGTCTTCCATGAAGCAGATAATTCAGAGTATTTTAATTAGCGAGCCCGCCCTTTTCTGCGAAACACCTTCCCAGCCTATGTTACCGTATACACAAAAAAAAAAGTCACTTACATCGCCACATCAGTATTTATTGTACAAGAACCCGTTTCCCCCTTTAGCTATTCATTACGAATGTTACTGCTTGATTGTCAGAAAACTACGTTAAGAAAGTATTCAGCTACTACAGAGATGTTTCCAGTCCTTGTCCTAGTGCTGACGATAACTTACATCCATTAAATACTCTTGGATAAAATATCGGTCTTATCGCCGTCCTTTCGATGTACGGCGTGTACATTGGTTTTACTTAGCCTCTTATTGCCGCCGTCAGACTGAATCAACAAACAGAAATTGACCGATAATTAAACAAACATAGCCATTGTAGCACCTGCAGATTGTCGGCCACTTCGAGACACGAGTACACCCACAGTTGCTAAGGCGAAAAACCACGCTGGATTCAATAGTGTAGGCACAACGTCAGCCCACTAGAAAGCTCGATTCTTCTAAGTACATAGTTCGATTGTTCGTTGTAAGAACCGCTATTCGGCGCGTAACTTACCGAACGACACAAAAACGTTGTGGTCACGTAACACTTTACGTTTGATGCGTTCTGCTGTTACCTTAAAGAGACGCTTCTAATTGTCATACTGGTGATAATCAGATTATGTAGCTTCTATCTGAATCTATTTCTGTACTCGATCGTGGAAGGTACCGAAAACTCGGCTTGATTTAACAGTATCCGTGTACAATGTCACCAAATCGTTAGTCAGTGTTGAAACGCCTATAGTGAGGACACGTCGGGCTTGGTCAATAAATAAACCCTAGCACATGTTTAAGCATATACAGTGATCGCGGATCATTTATACGCGAACATTTCTTTCTGCAGTCCGCGCCATTTGAAAGCCCTGACTTGAACGAAGCGTGAATCAATCGGAGGTTATTTTCGTGCTCTTCTGTACCATTGTCGAAGTTAGCTATCTACATAAGTCGAGGTGGGAGAATCTCGTGAAAAGTAAACATAAAGCAAACAAAAAACTGCAAAGAGCTGTAACGGATTATCTCATTAGCGACCCATGTCAAACCCAACAAAAAGAGTAGTTTTATTGAGGAACAGATGCACGGCCCTAATCAGCAAAAGCTTATGTAGCCCAGCGTCAGCTTCCTTTGTTGCCATTGAGCTTTGGTTTTTGTGAAATTTAACCGAGTCCGTCTGGAGACGACGATGCAATTCCTTATACACGGGCCTACAAATTAGCCAGCACCTCAGAGGCTGCATCAGATCGGAAGTAAATCTGCCAGTGTCTCTGAATGTAATCAAAGCGGCGTAAAATATCGATCAATTGATGTAAACCTTGATTATTGACAGAGTTGACTCCTATCCCAGCCATTTGCTGAAAGTAAGTTTCTATTAGAATTTAAGCGTGGTTCTTTTTCATCTAATCAACTTTTCGCGGAGATAATCGTGAAATAATAAAATTCTAATAATCATACATTTGTTGCATTTTACAAAGCTTAATGGCCTATAATAATTATGATTAAATAAAGAAACAGACGATTTTCTGTAATTTTAAACAGTGATGTTGTTTCAACTACATGTAGTTGTCCCCGTACATAATACGGGGGCAACTACATTACAGAGCCCCTGTCTGCATCGGCTTTTAAGTATTGTTCCGCTACTTAGCCAACCGTTTCATTCCGACCATTTTGCCACAGCTATATATTTTAAATAATCGGTAAGTCAATGAAATTACTTATAGTATTTGAAACTAAGTCAGATTAAACCAAGTACGTATCAGCTAAATGATAAACGATAACCTTGCTTGCTACGTGGAGCCTTGTCATTAGCGCATGTTAGCGCATCTCAACTAGTCGAAACATTGAATAATGGTTTCCTACTTTTGATGTCCTAATACTTACAAAAAACATTTTCCTTTAGGCAGGCGTTTACTTGGAGAAATTAAAAAAAAATCGCATTGCCTTCGCGCTGTTTTTGCTCTGTGATTGCTGCTAATTTACTTGAATTAGTTATTTCGCAATCTGCTATTTTGAAAGCACGATCATGTACAGCCTTGAGAATTGATTCCTGTACATGGCTGTGGCATGTACACTGTAGAGTCGCCACCAGCTCGCAGTTAAATCCAACTTATTATGAAGTTCTAGGAATGTCCTTATATCTTTTTTCGGCTTATGTAGAGCGTGTTTTCTAGATCGATTTATAACTCCCTTTATTTCAAATAATAATGCTTTATATCTTTACGAAGTTTGCAAACACAGCTCTGAATTAAGCTGCTAGTATTATTCCCAACGTCTTGCCAAGATGGCTAACAGAAATGCAACTATATATAAAAACAACCCTATACATAAAAAACGTTCAATCTCTCATGCACTAAAGGTATTTACAGCGTTCGTTCATAGCGTTCGTAGCAGCATCGTAACAATAGAAACTTCAATAATAAGTAGTCGAAGTGAAGTTCTGCTCAAAATGGCACAGTTAAAATTGCCCTATATTGTCTCTTCAGTTCTTTAAGAACCTCTCGGAAACAATACGAATCTTAGCTTACTTACTCGTATTCCTCATTACGTTTCTCAGCTATCCCCAATTAGACTTTTTCTCGTTGTCACAAAATGAATCGGTGCTAACTTGAAAGCAAAACTTGTCGTTGCTCGGTCCACTGTAACTTAACTTTGTCATTTGTAACGAGTCAATTGGTCTAAGATCATCCTAGTCCATTATTTCACGTTCAGATTTCCGCAGGCGTAATTCTTCGTTTTTGGTTTCCTAGTAATGAAAAAGTTTCTTAAAATACGTCGCGCCTTCCATGCCATCTCTCGTCTGACCCACGCTGTCAAAGTTACAATCTATCCTGACTATTTTACCTATTGTGGACGGAGTCTGCCAAAGACGCATGTTCTCGTACCTCTCTGCTATTAGATTCCTACCGCCACCCCCCTAACTGCAGCATATTTAGTCAGGCCGTTTAGCAATAAAGTAGCTTCTGCTATTTTAGAGATTGTTTTATAAACGATAACATGGCAACAAGCACTGAATCATCAATTTTGCAAGAGATAATCCACTGTCACACCGATCGAAGTTCTTGTCCTGATTATTATCATTATTATATACATATTCTCGTAGAGTGCTGCTATCAAATCGTGCCCTCTAATATATACCTGTTGCGAGACCTTACCTCGACATTTCCGCTCCCTTAATTAAGCCCTTAATCATTCTCGTTTTTTGTTCGCTTACATGCCATAGACCACTATTGTTGTCGCATTGTCTAGCAGCGCCCACAGTACCGTCGCACTCCTCAAGGCAGGCATTTATTTTTGCATCTCTTCTACAGGCGGCCATTGCCTAACATCGCTAGCAGCCTTAGCAGGCCCGGCCACACATTCTTTCGCTTGCATTCTGAGCCGGTCCCGTCCGTCTCTCGCTCCTCCACCACGTTCACTTGTGAGCGAAGCTCCGTGATCTCGCTGCTGCGACTCGCCTGCTTTTTTTCCCGTAACAGCTGGCTCGACCTCTCTCCAGACCTGTGCGTCGCTATAGCAATTCGTCATTTGTCATATCGATCTCGACGGTGTTTGCTCATCCACCAATTGTTTGTGCCAAAACGTTCTTTACGTTGATTTGCTTTCTCAATCGCAGGCGACCCAGCGAAAGGGTTTCGGTTTCCCTGAAAACGCCGTATTGGCGTCATTCCTCGTTCTATCAGATTGTATAGCGGTACGTAGCCGAGCCGGCGTTCAAGCTCGAAGATTGGATTGGTGTAAAAGTTCGTCATAATGTCGAAGTTGTACTTTGCGTTGTTTTTTACCGCGTTGTTCGCGCTGTACGCCGAAACCGATGTGAGTATTCCGAAGTAGCGTGTTTAAATATTTCGGTGATCTATCGAATGAATGTGCAGGCTTTGAGCTCGACCCAACGGTACCACAGAGCTTCCCGCAAAGAAAACGATGGTCACGCCGCTAGCGGGTCGATCTCGTGACACACATCTCGTGACTTTTTTCTTTATCTATTAACCTTCAAATGTGGGTTGTTTTGATACCAGCTCAAATTTAATAGTGGAGTGCGTTACAATGTGAGATTAAAGCAGACACCGTTTCGGACGTTTCTTCAGCTAGTAGAGTTAAGCTTAACATATGTTCGTACGTGGGGTAAGCAATACGGTACACGACGAATCATGCTCATCTTCTCAGCGCGTGGCTTTATTATTACTGTCTGGTCTTTTACAAGCTAAAATGTAAACAATCATTTTTAAGATAGTCCATTTGCATAGGTGTTTAATGCGATTCCTACGTTAGTAGTTATATAGTTCTTAACTAAAATCATCAGATCCACGTAAGCCAACAATGTCTTCTACTTCAGTACTCCTTTCAATTTAAGATATTTATTATGTTTAAGCTTCAAGTGTTCCTCAATTTTTTCCTTCAAACTTTCGAGTTTCCTAGCCTAAACTTTGGCAAAGCTAACGTTTCGCATCGTGTGCTTAATTCGCACGGTACTTGTGAGCCGTTTTCTGGTGCTGGGTTGTACTATTCTAAAACTACTGATAACGTAGCGACAAATAAATGGAGTATTCGCTTTAAGCGTATTATACAATTCAAACTTAAGCTGCTTTTCCACGTTTTTAAATTTAAACGCTTGAAAACGGTACGAGATCATCGCTAGCTCCCAGCTAACACTCGCTAGATCGCAGAACGCACGTCGTTTACGTAAGCCCACGTGAGTGAATAATCGCCTCATGACTTTCAGCATCGCAGGCACCCGCCGCAAGGATTACGGTTCTTCCGTTAGTGTTAACTTCAATGATGATCCGGAACATGCTAATTTTTTTAAGCTTTCCCAAACGACCTATCTACACACGTAACGTATACGCTTATTACCCTTAACTAGTTTACCTCAAACGGCATGAAATTGGCTTTCAGTTCTGTATCGGTTTCATACTGGAAAAATATAGATTCACTGGTTTTGTGCCGTGTCGAAAATGGTCGTTTCTACAAGCTGTTGAAGCGCGCTTGACGTCGATAAACGCAAGGCCTCGTTTTCACAGGCGTATTCATAAAAACGCGGATACAGTATCTAAATTGCTGCGATATTTTGAACGGCACCGAATTCCCTGCCCTCTTCCCCAAGAAATGTAAAACACCTACTTCAGTTTTGGCTGAGGATCCGTGCCTAATACTAGCAGTATTGTTAATAGGATGTTTAGCGATCTGTCCAATTTAGCAAAATGACTTGTAAAGCGAACGTGGCCACCTGATGCCTTGGCCATAAAACTCTGCGTAGATAGTTCTCGAGTAACGGTGCAAATTGATCTGGTCGCTTGCGTCAGATTCTCTCAGTCGTTTCGATAAAAGATAAAAGTTCCTTGGGTAAAAAATATCATTTGGATGATTGATCTTTGTATAGGAGTCATCCCTTGTCCGAGACGTATTGAAGACTTGCGGAAAATGGTCATATTGTGATATTGGTTGCTGCAAGGCGGGTTTTATTAATTTCGTTATGGAAGAAGTTCTTCTACCGCCATGCGCTCGTTTCCATTGTATTCTAACTGCATATTGGAAATACACTGCTGATAAAGGCTTGTTCGGTTAGCTAATCAATCAAATAAACTAACATGAATAAAGATACGCTACAGGCCCATCAAAATAAACTGTCCGATCATTTCAGCTACTACTAAAATGAAGATGCAATCATTTAGTGACCATCTGCCCAACCAATATGATTACCTATGCCAGTTGATTCCGAATCTAATGCAGCGCTCCATATGCGAAACGCTTCGTTAGAGGCCCTGTTCAGGTCAGCAATAATTGGCTATACATTGGTTATATCCTTATGCGACGTGCTATTAAGTAGAAGATTAAAGGCCGCATTAATGTAGAAGGATCGAGATCAAGCACGAGTCAGACGACGGTTTCATAAAACATATTTGGCATACAACGTCAAGGAAACAGCGTCGGCGTCTCTATCCGGATACGAACTTAAATAGCAGCTCGGCCAAATACTATCTTTAACATGTACCCCTGTATCTTTATCTGTGTCTGTGTATGTTCAGGGGGAGTCGGAAGAGACCAGCGTGACTACTACCACGACCCCAGAATTTGTCGAGAGCCTGACCGAAAACGATCATTTAGAAGAATCAACGATAACCACGAACGGGTCTCAGCCGAAACCGCACTGCGATAGCTCGATCCCACAAACTGCAGCTAGTGGAATACTCCTTTTAACCCTGACCACTCTAGTACTCCGTTAAGCCCTAGTTACCAGAACCTCAACAGCGTTGTTTGAAGGAGCGGACCCATTAATCAAACACGACTATAGGAACAACACTAATAACCGAACTGAGAACAGCATAATAAAAGCAGTTAGTACTATTTGACTAGTATCAATACTGCTAAACCCTTAGCTAGTACATGTGACAGGACCCTCCCGTACGGGTCACCCACATCGACGTCCATTTTTTCCCCGAAAAACAGGCTCGCCTCGACGAAAGGCTAGGCACAGGAAGAAAATTCGGTGAAATGGGCCTGCATGTGATTTCGCATGTCAGCACAGGCCTAAAATAATTTCATACATGATACCCCACTGGGAATTTTATTATATTGACTAATGTAATTTTATTGTTGTTCTAACGTACCTGAGCGACAAAGTATATTCGAAAAGGTTTACATGCCGACGTAGGAAATCCGGGGCTAGTAGTCGACAGGGCAAATTGATTGATAGAGAAATACAAATGCATTAATCTGCCAATAATAATAAAGTTTTTTTGCAAAAAAAGAAATATATAGGTAAACAGTTATAAGGCGTAATTTGTAAAAAAAAAAAAAAGGTGCTTGATTTGTTGGGAATTTAGTGTTAATTATTTCTATCGTTTATTATCATTAGTATCAATGTCAACATTGCGATAGGGAGGATATAATTGCCATTTCATCTAAAATCGAAACGTTTTTCTTTGAAATTTTCTAGATTTAATATCAATGCCGTAGAAAACTCGACTGTTAAAGAATATTGAGTGATAATAGCGGCCATTACGATATAATTTGAAGAAGCACTTCCGATGTCACCTTTAACCCTCATATGTGTAATAAAATAACTGTATAAAAATATGAAAAGTGTTTTGCTTCGTAGATGCGTTTTTGCTAAAAAGTTGCTCCTTTATTGTCGACTATTCATATAAAGGTCGCCATCTCCCTCTCGATTGTTTACAAGCCGCCCGGTGTGCTCTGCTCATTGTTCATATATATATATATATATATTTCGTTCACTCTCTAACAAAATACAACATTTTTCTATAATTATATTCTGAAAAAAGAAAAACATCAGATTCTACTCATCGGTTCAATATCGAATTGTTTCGTAATTGAATATATAATTTATAATGTGAACGTTGCCAAACCGAGCCTGCCACAAATTGGGACACCTCGATTTCAGGATATGTCAAAGGCAAAATTCATACTATTTAGTGATTGACTTTGATTTTGGCCGGCAGTTTTGATTATATTTGTATTTTTCGTTGCGTATGTGCGGGTCAATATGAGTTCCCAATGCGATTAATGTTGCATATCCTCCGATTGGTTGACGCCTTCGGTCACGATGCAGGCTCTCCGTTCGGCCTATGATGCTACAGGTAACTGCGGACATCCGTTACTGGAAGTCATGTTAAGAGAGAAGCGAATCCGTCTCGCCCGTGTTCGCCTGACGATGCATGTCGGTAAGTGAAGCCCATAACCACTACCCACTAACTTGAGTCCCAGTCGGGACGACATCCGAAGCATTATTAAGTTTCAAAAAGGAAACAGCCTACGGTGTATTGGGAGAATGCAGGTTTTCTGCACCATTCGGGTTTACGGCAGATCTTTTTCTTTTGGTATTATAGAATAACGCTCTTACGACAACTTACATTAGACATGAATTTACCTTCATAAGAAAAGATTTGTGATACACTAACTTGTGATTAATATAGTGACTGATTTGTAACGACCGATCACGAGCAGCACGAGCTGATAAACAGCATAAAATTCGAGATCTGGATATGTTCATTTGTCTTTCTAGCTCTATAGCATGTTCTTGCGTTTGGCACTCAAATTGGCTGTGAAAACAATATCATCTTAAGACAATCCTAAATGTTCCATTCGAAGAAGTTTTATACAGATGTCACACACCAAAACAGGGAGCTGTCGCCGATAAGTTTACGCTCGCTGAGTATATGTGTTTCCGACAAGGCCTATTTCTGTCTGTGTATGTGTACGGTTTTCTAGGTACTGATATCGTGACGGCGCTCTGCTTATGTGTTATGTTATACTGAATTATACTAGATAGGATCAGTCTAAATACTAAATAGGTCGGAACAGAATTATCGGAGATCTCCTTAGAGTTTGTTAAACTGGTAGTCGCTGGTATATCGATTTTATGTGGCTTTAGGTATAGGCCATAAAGCGAAAGAATAGACCTACGATTTCTTGACCTAAATAACACCTAATATCGAAAGACTTTTTCCATACGCAACAGATGGGGCTCTACTAACTCATCAGGAGAAATAGCTGTTCATTTATGAATTTGTTTATGTAATTACGGCCATTAGAAAAGCAAACAACATTGATGCTTCGTTTCAGCCTAGCAATACTGAATATATAGAACATTGCGCGTTGACAATCACTGGTATATCATCTTGGTTTATACATATAATACATTATGCCATATAAATAATGCTCGTATAATGAACTCTACGAAACGTGATTGTTCAGTTTCATCTATTACCATTTATATATATATATATATATATATATATAATTTAAGCATCTTTGATGCGTTTGCTAACGTATTGGAACATCTGCTCGTGGACAGCTATCGGAACGTCAGTCGACGGCAGACCTTGTATACATATATATCGTTAAATTGATTTTTTCAATTTCCCAAAAATTTTACCAAGCATCGTCCTGTTGTCTCGCAAGACTGATAAGTGCTTTTGCTTATCAGGGTACTTATTGTGAGTCCATATATTCTGAAATTTACGGATGTAGTGTCCGGATGGACGGATACGGATATTACTATTTAATGTCACGCTTCTGTGATGATGGCGGCATTTGCTAATAATTGTTTACATTTTCTACGTACGGTGCGCAACGTGTCTAACGATAGGCGTGAATAAATGGCTCTGCACTATTATAACTATTTTGATTAAATATGAGGATTAAAAAAAAATTATATTAAAATCTTTTCACGCATTTGGATTTTGCTGCTGATATTTGTGGCACTATTTTAGCTAGCGATAGGGTACTTGTTGAAGAACTGTTCCGCTACGATCAGAAAAATTCGTCTGCTAACACTGTGTTTCCGTCCATATGGCCTCTACTGACAATTTTCTCATACAGTTTACGTTTTCAAAGCGCCAACAAAAGATTTTGTCGTTACAGATCTAGATTCCGTTCGGATTAAAAGTATATGTACACAACCATTTTATCCCTGGCCAAAATTTCTATGGTATTCCAGAGATGCATCCGATTCACATGACTGAACACTACAAAAATGCCCCTCTTAGCATTGCCTGGATCGATACCGGCCTACCCTCACGTAATCTACTTTTCGCTCAAACGTATTATTCCGAAACACACAAAAAACACTTTTCCTACAAAAACAGCTCACTTGTTATTAAGGTCACAAATGTATTACGTAGATGAAAGCTTTCTCTGCCTACGACGGCATTAAGTGGCACAGACGCTCATTCTCAGAAGCTTTTTATCAGAATATTATCGGAGTAACTGGATAAGGTACTGTTGGACGAATAACGATGTAAAGATGATGTTAAATCACATCACAAACAAATTTCGCTGATATGGTATATTGTCATGCATATATATATATATATATATATATATATATATATCAAGCGCTTCATATAAACAAACATATAGTCACATATACAGTTGTGGCCGATTTAATCGCTTTTTGACCTAATTTTCCATACGCCAATAATTAAATATTGTAAACTGCTGGAAAGCTATCTCATTTCTCTTTTAGTCCCGTCTTGGCCAGATCATAAAATTATAGCTTGAAATCATTTGGCCTGTATAGCGAACGCATATTGTAAAAGTGTAGCATTTTCGTCACTGCATAAACTAACCCCAAGCTAAAACTGAACAATAGCGCACTCTGTAATGCTCCAGATTCAAAGGTACTATCTACAAGTAACGGTAGCTAATAGCACATAAAGTATAGCGTTTTTATAACAAAAAACAAACAAAAACATTAGAAAAAAAAAATATATATATATATATATAGACATATGTATATAATATAAATGCTTTTTTTGTTGTGCTGTTGAAGAATAATGCTATACGACGGCCTATTTCGTAATTTACGTGAACGATTCCGCAGCGATAGCACATCGAATGATTAAGGCTCATGATGGTTGTCCATTGAACAGATGACTCATACACTCACTGCCATCAAAGGCATGCTCTTCTAAATGTCAGAGACGGGATGGGCTTCTCTGACTTTCATTGGGATTTTTCCAAAAACACCGATCGAGCGGCTTGGCAACCGTACAGAGCACTACCGACCCAATCGTTCCTTATTTGATGTTGATATTCCTGGTACTTAGTTCTCCAGTAGTTAATTCCTGGAAGTTAGTCGTGCCAATATAGTCATTGAAAACAGTATGGCTGTATGAACTCGGGCTTCGGCGTGAAAGTTGTCCAACAGAATTGGAGATCAACACTGGCAACCGCTGCCATAAGCGTCAGACAGAAGCCTTTTGATTCACGGAAATTAATAATGGTAATCGTATTTCTGGCTCTACAGTACGTTCTGCAAAAAAAAAATCACCATTTATAATGACAGCACAATGACTGGCAATCGATGGCATCATGCGTGGGGTGCGTGAGCAATTACTATGCTTTTTGTGTACGTTATGCAGTACAACGTTCAGGTGGATCGCAGAGCTCATACTTAGTAGCAGGCCTTTCATGGCCAGCATTTTCTATGTGTGATGTAGTTGTCGTGAACTCACAAATATTCGTTAATATTTCGTGCTTATTGTCATACTGACCTGGGTCTATTCGCAAGAATTACACAGGGGGCACTCTGTAACAACCGCACTGTTTCGTAAACATAGTAGTTCTAATAATTATTTCAGTGGGGTATATTAGCTTCACATTCAACAAATCCATACTGACAGTAAACTAGCGACGATCTAAACAATAACTTCATTTGATATTCCAATCAGATGAGCCCAATCTATAATAAAACATACACTAGTCAGCGTTTTCACGATACGAACAAAAGTCTCATTTTCTCTTCAAGATATGAAAAGAAAGCAAAGCGTTTTACGTCGTCCTCAACGATTTCTAGTTGGAAATTCAAACGTACGATTAGAGTAGGTGAAGTAAGTGAAACCTACTTCTATTGTTTGTTTCAAACAAAGAAAAATAACAGCAATCAAATCTGTGACCTTTAAGCTTAGATCTTTGCTACGCCACCTACAGAATTAGTAAGTGTACAAACGATGTAGTGTTACTTACTAAACTAGCTTTAACATCAATAAGACAATAAAAGTGCAAGAACACAAACAAAAACTATATTCACAATTGTCAATGGCGGAAGGCAAAAGATAATTTCAACAGAAAAAAAAACCAATGGAAAAAGGAGTCCATTGCACTTCATGTTTCATACAGATCTTTCGTAGTTCCTTTGTACGACCTCCATGGTTCGTCGTCCGTAAAACCGCATGCGAATAATTCTGTACCTGAGACCTGCAGGGCCTAGCAGGTCCATGAAGTATTCATTCAGTAAAGTTAGACGCCCGATATGAACAAGTAAACCGGAGCAATGTTGCGATTAATGCATGCTCATGGATTATCGTCGAAATGCTATAATTTACGACCTGCGACTCAACAGAGTATCATAGCGGAGTGGGCAAACATTACATGTTTACGACTTTTTTAATCGCATTTCAAGTCCAGAACGAAGGACGTCAGCTTCCTGGCAACATGTTTCATCAAAGATGAATACCTGGGCAAATATCGCGTAGTGAGCATGCCGCTCGCTTCAGAGAGCCTGCTATGGAAATGACACTTTGGAATCACTCGTCACGTTCGGAAGTGCCAAGTGCTTCGGGGTTAAGAAAGATAGAAATGACAATGTTTTTGCGCTTGTTCAACAGAACAACGGGCAGCATAATCAGCCTTAAGACAACCTTTTATTGAAACACAGAGAAAATGGCATTATTATATCTATAAGCAGCTTGACGGAGTTTAAATCGCTACTCCAATAGCCTATTACAAGGCTTGCTACTAATATACAAATTGTACAGAATTTTCTAATAATATGTTGTGAAAGGACGGCATAAAACGTGTCGTTATGCAAACTTCTATGAGATAGAGTGCTGAATAATATCTGAATGTTGCTTACTAAATCATAGATGTTAATGTAATTGCAGATGGAAGATGAAACTTTCGGCGCAGAACGATGTGTCGAAACGGACGTTTGTGGACGATCCAGACGAAAAGAACTGCAGGGGCCCGGGCACAATAACAGCACGCCTTCAGCTAGTATACTTTTCAGTCCATGATAAATGGTTATACCGTTCATGAGGTCGTCATTTGTGTCGGGTTCACTGTATTTACTTGTCTATAGTCTTCAACCTGAGAAATCGTTTAAACAGCTGATCTCTCATACTACCTTTTGTAAAAACGTATTCAACCCACTAATTTAAGAGGCCAAAATCTGAAATTCGCGAAGAGCCGCAGATTTATCAGCGAAGTAAAATTCGAGTCGAAAACGAGGCTTGATTAGCACGGCATAGCTACCGAATGGTTTTGATCAGATCGAGTAGAGCTCACCCATTGAGAAAGATTTGTTAGTCTCTACCTTCTCTTTTTCGCAAAACGAACTCGATTTCTTATTAATACACACAGCACTCGACGCTGGAGAGCTGTAAAAACAATAAATACTAAATAAACGATCAGCGTATCTCAGTTGTTGGGTGGGTCGTACAGTATCGACCCGTAATTTTCTGTGAGGCCTTAACGATTCACAGGATTTACCAATTTTTGTTGTTAAAAGAAAGCTATCTATTAAAAGAAGATAAGGTGATCTTTTATCTCCACGATAGCGATAAGTAACATAAGATTACTAACGGGACTAATAACTTTTTTGTTTAGCCCAGAGTGAAAACAAATCTTTGACTTTACAGTATAAGTTGCTACCCGATTCGCTCATCCCGTAACTTGAACGTAGAATAGAATATGCATTCTAACTTTGCATATTCGTTTTCGTAATAGGAACAGCCGTCAACGACCCGTTAACCTGGCCAACAGAGTGCAAACGCGGCATTGGCACATTTTTTCTCCGATGGTAGCGATATTCGCGTTCAGCTAAATTTCGTTCCACGTTGTTCCGGCATCACCTGCGGACGCTCAGCGCTGGGTGGACGCGTGGGGGAGTATAATGTCAAATGGGAAGTGTGGCCCTTGTAGAAAGTCTTTTGTAGCATATATATGTTCATTAAGTAGGAAGGCAGACATGCGTTACGTTGCTTGAATATGGCGGATGATGTAGCAGATAGATCATTACAACAAGCATCTCCAACGTACTAGTTCTTTTGCACATTCTCGATAACGTACGCTGCACTATGTTGATTCTATAACTGGGGTACAAATACGCCTATTTTTTATTACAAAATATCGAAAAACTTGCGTTTATCAGTACCGCCAACGACTTGACTAAGGCCCAGTATTATGGACCCCCATATGCAAACTTCTATAATCGAGATCAAGCGCCTCATTTTAAATAGTACACATTTTTTACTGAAAGGCTGCATAACTGTTAATTAACTAGCATTTTGTTGTCTCATGTGCCCTTTCAAGATCAAGATCTTCAAACTGTTCGCATTCTCTAGAGAGTTGACTTCAGGTGGGATATATTTATTTAATATCTAGTACAAAAATTTCCTAATATGTATATAAGTAATGCGACTCGTTTGAAATTAAACTTCTACTCGAAATACTGACCTTGCGAATAAATAAATTCACAGTAAACAATGACCGATTTACACTTAAGAGAGCGCCAGAGTCGGATTCCGGCTCAGCTATATACGACACGATGAGATAAATTCTAGGGAAAAACTGGCAATTGTTTAGACATTTTGGAAGTTGAAACAATCACCGCCGATGTCGTCTGGCCTCCGCCGAACACTATTCAAGCCCGAAGTTGAAATAATACTAAGACGTAGTGATTTACCAGAAGTTGAAAGAACCTTACGAATATCAATGCACATCTCAAATAATTGAGAAGCAACTGTGAAAACGTGTTATAGGTACAGAGTGGCGAAACTTGTGACATTTTGAGCTACACTTCGTTTACCGATCGGCTAGATCAGTTGCGTGTATGTCAGATATAGCATCTGCTGAAAGGGTCCAAATGTATAATCTGAGTGAAAATACGATACCCGTTATCAAATCGTTTCAGAATACCGATGCCGAGCTAAGTATCTAGTGTTAAAGTTTCTATTCATAGCACAGAGTCTGCCTAGAACTAGGCTGCGCAACATTACCATTCATATGTCCTATTGTCAGCTGTCTAATAAAACCCATTTCACGCCCAAGCCTCTTCGCTTGGGCGTGAAGCGGGTTCTTCTTCCCGTCTTCTTTTAAAAACTAATCAAATAGAACATCGATGCTTTGCTATAGGTTGCTCACATTTCAGTA
The DNA here is from genome assembly GCF_002443255.2 of Varroa destructor. NCBI lineage: Eukaryota > Metazoa > Arthropoda > Arachnida > Mesostigmata > Varroidae > Varroa > Varroa destructor. Next base: position 7,844,817 of record NW_019211454.1, on the reverse strand, counting down.
GTTGTCTAAAAAGATTTGCTTGAAAAAATCGACGGTGGCGTCTTTCGGTCTATTCAATGTGTGGAAACAGTTACAAATTACAAAAATGTACAATTGTCGACCTGCTTTGAACACCTATTACGAGATAGGCAGTATCAGCGGCAAGTAAGGCCTAGGTACCAAAGTGTCATTCATCAATGTTATTTATTCCGCTCCATACTATAGTTAAACTGCTTACATTGGTTAGAAGTAGTTCTTCTTTTCTTGAATAACCATATATTGTCATTCATGATCTGGATTGATTTTTCGTTTTTTGTATTCTCGCTACATATTTACTAACGTAGAAAAAAAAAACCATTTCGTTTTTTATGCTAGATCGCTAGCTCTACAAAATAATTCAACTTTAGGGCTGTATAAAAGCTCTGCAGTTCACTGTTGTCCTTTTGACCTTCGTTAGGCCGATTTGCCTTAATCCCTCCATTTGATTCCATAAACTAACCGCCATTAAGGCCTACCCTCAGGAAATCGTTTGGTGAACACTTGCCAATACGCTTCGAGCCATTCATAGGCGCTTTATTGCTTATTTTAGATCGGTTTCTATTTTTGGAACAATACCGGCTTGAATACACATATGGCGATATACGATGGAGTGCTGCGAGCTGTGGGACTACCCGTTATGCAGGACCAGGAAGCATGCTCGATTGTACTTACTTATGTACCTGGTGTTTTTGAAACGAACGGTAACTTGCGATAGAGGGCACGCGCACCTAAATCAGCGATGTCCAAAACAAACTTCCTACTTTGTTACTGTCCGTTAATAACAGATTGTCTAGATTTCTCTGAAGAAAGCGACTATAGCTTTTCCTTGATAACGGAGCTACAGTGAGCATCGGAATAGCTCACATCGAGTGAGCCGCGTACCCAATCGCGACCACAGACAACGTTGACCTGTTATGTGGGCACGCAGTTCTAAGGCCAACAAAATTCTACGCTTTTCAAATCACTGGCTTCTGAATGACAGAATGTTCAATTATACAAATAAAGCTATGGGATACAACACCAACTATACCGGGCTTTCCTGTTTAGAGTTTCTTAGAAAATCTCCACGATTCGATGTGGCGTATTAGCGCAATATGAGTTGATTTAAAACATTGTGCCCGGTGCGGAGAATGTCCAGTTTGTTTGATACAGAAGGGAACTGTCATCGGTTGACCCTTTGTGATGTTCGTCATTGGCACACCCAATCGATGGAGAAGTTGTTTCGTTTTCAGATAGAATACTTCAGATCTATGAACTGTAGATCGCTTTTATATTGTTTGTGATCATATAGTTGACCTTTAGCACTTTTTCGTCCATTAGCATAATTTCTTAGCCGCCTTGGAAGCTTTTTTTGGAGTTCGATTCTCGAGGCCGATATAAGAAACTGCAGCTATCGTGAATGCGTCTTCTGGAAAATAACGCGGGACTTCAGAGTATAACGGCCAATATAGCATATAAATGATTGTTTAATAACAGCCATGGAATGATACTGTAATTATTTTAGTTTTATTATATATTTCGTTATAGAAATGGTAAATAGTTGGATTTAACCAGCATGTGTTTACGTAACAATTACGTAGCTCGCATCAAGTGATTCAGCTGCCTAGTTACAGATAACTCATTCGCTAAAGATCGATTTTCGGCGGAAGTCAGATCGACATATTTTTGAGCCTTCGTTAAAGCCCAGAGGCTAAGTGAGTGTGGCAGCCAACATGCTCTACAGTGGATAATC